>NC_057799.1:506964851-506968517 GCF_018294505.1 Triticum aestivum
GGAGTTCATTCAGAAACTTGTATAGAAACTTTCTTAATGAGGACTCGACAAACGCATTTCGAGAACACACACAAAGTCCCAGCTATGGACCTAGTGCATCATCATAACCGAGGTCTCTTGCATTTCCCTACAAGTAATTCGATCTCATCTGGAGATGTTTACTGAAGTAGAATGGAAAAAATCGAATGCAACTACACAAGAACTAGTGGGTAACTATCGTTCGGAATCAGTTTTGCGTAGTGTTAACTGAAACATGGATATCTAACTCATATGGAGTCCGTTTTGGATCCACAACTAGTCAACACATTTGTGACGACCAGATGCTTCAAAGGATTCTTTCAAAGGAACTTTTGGAGAACTTTTCTTAAGGAGTTCGTTCAGAAACTTGTATAGAAACTTTCTTAATGAGCACTCGACAAACGCATTTCGAGGACATACACAAAGTCCCAGCTATGGACCTAGTGCATCATCATAACTGAGGTATGTTGCATTTCCGTACAAGTAATTGGATCTCATATGGAGATGTTTAGTGAAGTACAATGGAAAAAAACGAATGCAACTACACAAGAACTAGTCTGTAACTGTCGTTCTGAATCTGTTTTGCGCGGTGTTAACTGAAACATGGATATCTGACTCATACGGAGTCCGTTTTGTCTCCACAAGTAGTCAAAACGTTTGTGACGACTAGATGCTTCAAATTGTTCTTTCATAGGGAGCTCTTGGAGAACTTTTCTTAAGGAGTTTGTTCAGAAACTTGTATAGAAACTTAGTTAATGAGGACTCGACAAACGCATTTTGAGAACATACACAAAGTCCCAGCTATGGACCTAGTGCATCATCATAACGAAGGTCTCTTGCATTTCGCTACAAGTAATTCGATCTCATATGGAGATGTTTAGTGAAGTAGAATGGAAAAAATCGAATGCAACTACAAAAGAACTAGTGTGTAACTATCGTTCGGAATCAGTTTTGAGCAGTGTTAACTGAAACATGGATATCTGACTCATACGGAGTCCGTTTTGGATCCACAACTAGTCAAAACGTTTGTAACGACCAGATGCTTCAAAGGATTCTTTCAAAGGAACTTTTGGAGAACTTTTCTTAAGGAGTTCGTTCAGAAACTTGTATAGAAACTTTCTTAATGAGCACTCGATAAACGCATTTCGAGAAGATACAGAAAGTCCCAGCTATGGACCTAGTGCATCATCATAACTGAGGTATGTTGCATTTCCCTACAAGTAATTGGATCTCATATGGAGATGTTTAGTGAAGTAGAATGGAAAAAATCGAATGCAACTACACAAGAACTAGTCTGTAACTGTCGTTCGAAATCAGTTTTGCGCGGTGTTAACTGAAACATGGATATCTGACTCATACGGAGTCCGCTTTGGCTCCACAAGTAGTCAAAACGTTTGTGACGACCAGCTGCTTCAAAGGATTCTTTCATAGGGAGATCTTGAAGAACTTTTCTTAAGGAGTTCGTTCAGAAACTTGTATAGAAACTTTCTTAATGAGGACTCGACAAACGCATTTCGAGAACATACACAAAGTCCCAGCTATGGACCTAGTGCATCATCATAACCGAGGTCTCTTTCATTTCCCTACAAGTAGTTGGATCTCATATGGAGATGTTTAGTGAAGTAGAATGGAAAAAATCGAATGCAACTACACAAGAACTAGTCTGTAACTGTCGTTCGGAATCAGTTTTGCGAAGTGTTAACTGAAACATGGATATCTGACTCGTACGGAGTCCGTTTTGGCTCCACAAGTAGTCAAAATGTTTGTGACGACCAGATGCTTCAAAGGATTCTTTCATAGGGAGATTTTGGATAACTTTTCCTAAGGAGTTCGTTCAGAAACTTGTGTAGAAACTTTCTTAATGAGCACTCGACAAACGCATTCCGAGAACATGCACAAAGTCCTAGCTATGGACCTAGTGCATCATCATAACCGAGGTCTCCTGCATTTCCCTACAAGTAATTGGATCTCATATGGAGATGTTTAGTGAAGTAGAATGGAAAAAATCGAATGCAACTACACAAGAACTAGTCTTTAACTGTCGTTCGGAATCAAATTTGCGCAGTGTTAACTGAAACATGGATATTTGACTCATACGGAGTCCGTTTTGGCTCCACAACTAGTCAACACGTTTGTGACGACCAGATGCTTCAAAGGATTCTTTCATAGGGAGATTTTGGATAACTTTTCTGAAGGAGTTCCTTCAGAAACTTGTATAGAAACTTTCTTAATGAGCACTCGGCAAACGCATTTCGAGAACATACACAAAGTCCCAGCTATGGACCTAGTGCATCATCATAACCGAGGTATGTTGCATTTTCCTACAAGTAATTGGATCTCATATGGAGATGTTTAGTGAAGTAGAATGGAAAAAATCGAATGCAACTACACAAGAACTAGTCTGTAACTGTCGTTCGGAATCAGTTTTGCGCGGTGTTAACTGAAACATGGATATCTGACTCATAGGGAGTCCGTTTTGGCTCCACAAGTTGTCAAAACGTTTGTGACGACCAGATGCTTCAAAGGATTATTTCACAGGGAGATCTTGGAGAACTTTTCTTAAGGAGTTCGTTCAGAAACTTGTATAGAAACTTTCTTAATGAGGACTCGACAAACGCATTTCGAGAACATACACAAAGTCCCAGCTATGGACCTAGTGCATCATCATAACTGAGGTCTCTTGCATTTACCTACAAGTAATTCGATCTCATATGGAGATGTTTAGTGAAGTAGAATGGAAAAAATCGAATGCAACTACACAAGAACTAGTGTGTAACTATCGTTCGGAATCAGTTTTGCGCAGTGTTAACTGAAACATGGATATCTGACTCATACGGAGTCCGTTTTGGCTCCACGAGTGGTCAAAATGTTTGTGACGACCAGATGCTTCAAAGGATTCTTTCATAGGGGGATCTTGGAGAACTTTTCTTAAGGAGTTCATTCAGAAACTTGTATAGAAACTATCTTAATGAGGACTTGACAAACGCATTTCGAGAACATACACAAAGTCCCAGCTATGGACCTAGTGCATCATCATAACCGAGGACTCTTTCAATTCCCTACAAGTAGTTGGATCTCATATGGAGATGTTTAGTGAAGTAGAATGGAAAAAATCGAATGCAACTACACAGAACTAGTCTGTAACTGTCGTTCGGAATCAGTTTTGCGAAGTGTTAACTGAAACATGGATATCTGACTCGTACGGAGTCCATTTTGGCTCCACAAGTAGACAAAACATTTGTGACGACCAGATGCTTCAAAGGATTCTTTCATAGGGAGATTTTGGATAACTTTTCTTAAGGAGTTCGTTCAGAAACTTGTGTAGAAACTTTCTTAATGAGCACTCGACAAACGCATTTCGAGAACATACACAAAGTCCTAGCTATGGACCTAGTGCATCATCATAACCGAGGTCTCTTGCATTTCCCTACAAGTAATTGGATCTCATATGGAGATGTTTAGTGAAGTAGAATGGAAAAAATCGAATGCAACTACACAAGAACTAGTCTTTAACTGTCATTCGGAATCAGTTTTGCGCAGTGTTAACTGAAACATGGATATCTGACTCATACCGAGTCCGTTTTGGCTCCACAACTAGTCAACACGCTTGTGACGACCAGATGCTTCAAAGGATTCTTTCATAGGGAG
>NC_057799.1:506968792-506979701 GCF_018294505.1 Triticum aestivum
TATGGAGATGTTTAGTGAAGTAGAATGGAAAAAAAGAATGCAACTACACAAGAACTAGTCTGTAACTGTCGTTCGGAATCAGTTTTGCGCGGTGTTAACTGAAACATGGATATCTGACTCATACGGAGTCCGTTTTGGCTCCACAAGTAGTCAAAACGTTTGTGACGACCAGATGCTTCAAAGGATTATTTCATAGGGAGCTCCTGGAGAAATTTTCTTAAGGAGTTCGTTCAGAAACCTGTATAGAAACTTTCTTAATGAGGACTCGACAAACGCATTTCGAGAACATACACAAAGTCCCAGCTATGGACCTAGTGCATCATCATAACCGAGGTCTCTTGCATTTCCCTACAAGTAATTCCATCTCATATGGAGATGTTTAGTGAAGTAGAATGGAAAAAATCGAATGCAACTACAAAAGAACTAGTGTGTAACCATCGTTCGGAATCAGTTTTGCGCAGTGTTAACTGAAACATGGATATCTGACTCATACGGAGTCCGTTTTGGCTCCACGAGTAGTCAAAACGTTTGTGACGACCAGATGCTTCAAAGGATTCTTTCATAGGGGGATCTTGGAGAACTTTTCTTCAGGAGTTCATTCAGAAACTTGTATAGAAACTTTCTTAATGAGGACTCGACAAACGCATTTCGAGAACACACACAAAGTCCCAGCTATGGACCTAGTGCATCATCATAACCGAGGTCTCTTGCATTTCCCTACAAGTAATTCGATCTCATATGGAGATGTTTACTGAAGTAGAATGGAAAAAATCGAATGCAACTACACTAGAACTAGTGTGTAACTATCGTTCGGAATCAGTTTTGCGTAGTGTTAACTGAAACATGGAGTCCGTTTTGGATCCACAACTAGTCAACACATTTGTGACGACCAGATGCTTCAAAGGAATCTTTCAAAGGAACTTTTGGAGAACTTTTCTCAAGGAGTTCGTTCAGAAACTTGTATAGAAACTTTCTTAATGAGCACTCGACAAACGCATTTCGAGGACATACACAAAGTCCCAGCTATGGACCTAGTGCATCATCATAACTGAGGTATGTTGCATTTCCGTACAAGTAATTGGATCTCATTTGGAGATGTTTAGTGAAGTAGAATGGAAAAAAACGAATGCAACTACACAAGAACTAGTCTGTAACTGTCGTTCGGAATCAGTTTTGCGCGGTGTTAACTGAAACATGGATATCTGACTCATATGGAGTCCGTTTTGGCTCCACAAGTAGTCAAAACGTTTGTGACGACTAGATGCTTCAAAGGGTTCTTTCATAGGGAGCTCTTGGAGAACTTTTCTTAAGGAGTCCGTTCAGAAACTTGTATAGAAACTTTGTTAATGAGGACTCGACAAACGCATTTCGAGAACATACACAAAGTCCCAGCTATGGACCTAGTGCATCATCATAACCGAGGTCTCTTTCATTTACCTACAAGTAGTTGGATCTCATATGGAGATGTTTAGTGAAGTAGAATGGAAAAAATCGAATGCAACTACACAAGAACTGGTCTGTAACTGTCGTTCGGAATCAGTTTTGCACAGTGTTAACTGAAACATGGATATCTGACTCATACGGAGTCCGTTTTGGATCCACAAGTAGAAAAAACATTTGTGACGACCAGATGCTTCAAAGTATTCTTTCATAGGGAGATTTTGGATAACTTTTCTTAAGGAGTTCGTTCAGAAACTTGTGTAGAAAGTTTTTTAATGAGCACTCGACAAACGCATTTCGAGGACATACACAAATTCCCAGCTATGGACCTAGTGCATCATCATAACCGAGGTCTCTTGCATTTCCCTACAAGTAATTGGATCTCATATGGAGATGTTTAGTGAAGTAGAATGGAAAAATTGAATGCAACTACACAAGAACTAGTCTTTAACTGTCGTTCTGAATCAGTTTTGCGCAGTGTTAACTGAAACATGGATATCTGACTCATACGGAGTCCGTTTTGGCTCCACAACTAGTCAACACATTTGTCACGACCAGATGCTTGAAAGGATTCTTTGATAGGGAGATTTTGGATAACTTTTCTGAAGGAGTTCGTTCAGAAACTTGTATAGAAACTTTCTTAATGAGGACAGGCCAAACGCATTTCGAGAACATAGACAAAGTCCCAGCTATGGACCTAGTGCATCATCATAACCGAGGTCTCTTGCATTTCCCTACAAGTAATTCGATCTCATATGGAGATGTTTAGTGAAGTAGAATGGAAAAAATCGAATGCAACTACACAAAAACTAGTGTGTAACTATCGTTCGGAATCAGTTTTGCGCAGTGTTAACTGAAACATGGATATCTGACTCATACGGAGTCCGTTTTGGCTCCACGAGTAGTCAAAACGTTTGTGACGACCAGATGCTTCAAAGGATTCTTTCATAGGGAGATCTTGGAGAACTTTTCTTCAGGAGTTCATTCAGAAACGTGTATAGAAACTTTCTTAATGAGGACTCGACAAACGCATTTCGAGAACACACACAAAGTCCCAGCTATGGACCTAGTGCATCATCATAACCGAGGTCTCTTGCATTTCCCTACAAGTAATTCGATCTCATATGGAGATATTTACTGAAGTAGAATGGAAAAAATCGAATGCAACTACACAAGAACTAGTGTGTAACTATCGTTCGGAATCAGTTTTGCGTAGTGTTAACTGAAACATGGATATCTGACTCATACGGAGTCCGTTTTGGATCCACAACTAGTCAACACGTTTGTGACGACCAGATTCTTCAAAGGATTCTTTCAAAGGAACTTTTGGAGAACTTTTCTTAAGGAGTTCGTTCAGAAACTTGTATAGAAACTTTGTTAATGAGCACTCGACAAACGCATTTCGAGAACATACACAAAGTCCCAGCTATGGACCTAGTGCATCATCATAACCGAGGTATCTTGCATTTCCCTACAAGTAATTGGATCTCATATGGAGATGTTTAGTGAAGTAGAATGGAAAAAATCGAATGCAGCTACACAAGAACTAGTCTGTAACTGTCGTTCGGAATCAGTTTTGCGCAGTGTGAACTGAAACATGGATATCTGACTCATACGGAGTCCGTTTTGGATCCACAAGTAGTCAACACGTTTGTGACGACCAGATCCTTCAAAGTATTCTTTCAAAGAACTTTTGGAGAATTTTCTTAAAGAGTTTGTTCAGAAACTTGTATAGAAACTTTCTTAATGAGCACTCGACAAACGCATTTCGAGAACATACACAAAGTCCCGGCTATGGACCTAGTGCATCATCATAAAGAGGTCTCTTGCATTTCCCTACAAGTAATTGGATCTCATATGGAGATGTTTAGTGAAGTAGAATGGAAAAAATCGAATGCAGCTACACAAGAACTAGTCTGTAACTGTCGTTCGGAATCAGTTTTGCGCAGTGTTAACTGAAACATGGATATCTGACTCATACGGAGTCCGTTTTGGATCCACAAGTAGTCAACACGTTTGTGACGACCAGATGCTTCAAAGTATTCTTTCAAAGGAACTTTTGGAGAATTTTCTTAAAGAGTTCGTTCAGAAACTTGTATAGAAACTTTCTTAATGAGCACTCGACAAACGCATTTCGAGAACATACACAAAGTCCCAGCTATGGACCTAGTGCATCATCATAACCGAGGTATGTTGCATTTCCCTACAAGTAATTGGATCTCATATCGAGATGTTTAGTGAAGTAGAATGGAAAAAAGCGAATGCAACTACACAAGAACTAGTCTGTAACTGTCGTTCGGAATCAGTTTTGCGCGGTGTTAATTGAAAAATGGATATCTGACTCATACGGAGTCCGTTTTGGATCCACAACTAGTCAACACGTTTGTGACGACCAGATGCTTCAAAGTATTCTTTCAAAGGAACTTTTGGAGAACTTTTCTTAAGGAGTTCGTTCAGAAACTTGTATAGAAACATTCTTAATGAGCACTCGACAAACGCATTTCGAGAACGTACAGAAAGTCCCAGCTATGGACCTAGTGCATCATCATAACCGAGGTATGTTGCATTTCCCTACAAGTAATTGGACCTCATATGGAGATGTTTAGTGAAGTAGAATGGAAAAAAACGAATGCAACTACACAAGAACTAGTCTGTAACTGTCGTTCGGAATCAGTTTTGCGCGGTGTGAACTGAAACATGGATATCTGACTCATACGGAGTCCGTTTTGGCTCCACAAGTAGTCAAAACGTTTGTGACGACCAGATGCTTCAAAGGATTATTTCATAGGGAGCTCTTGGAGAACTTTTCTTAAGGAGTTCGTTCAGAAACTTGTATAGAAACTTTCTTAATGAGGACTCGACAAACGCATTTCGAGAACATACACAAAGTCCCAGCTATGGACCTAGTGCATCATAATAACCGAGGTCTCTTGCATTTACCTACAAGTAATTCGATCTCATATGGAGATGTTTAGTGAAGTAGAATGGAAAAAAACGAATGCAACTACACAAGAACTAGTCTGTAACTGTCGTTCGGAATCAGTTTTGCGCGGTGTTAACTGAAACATGGATATCTGACTCATACGGAGTCTGTTTTGGCTCCACAAGTAGTCAAAACGCTTGTGACGACCAGATGCTTCAAAGGATTCTTTCATAGGGAGCTCTTGGAGAACTTTTCTTAAGGAGTTCGTTCAGAAACTTGTATAGAAACTTTCTTAATGAGGACTCGACAAACGCATTTCGAGAACATACACAAGGTCCTAGCTATGGACCTAGTGTATCATCATAACCGAGGTCTCTTGCATTTCCCTACAAGTAAGTCGATCTCATATGGAGATGTTTAGTGAAGTAGAATGGAAAAAATTGAATGCAACTACACAAGAACTAGTGTGTAACTATCGTTCGGAATCAGTTTTGCCCAGTGTTAATTGAAACATGGATATCTGACTCATACGGAGTCTGTTTTGGCTCCACGAGTAGTCAAAACGTTTAACACGACCAGATGCTTCAAAGGATTATTTCATAGGGAGATCTTGGAGAACTTTTCTTAAGGAGTTCGTTCAGAAACTTGTATAGAAACTTTCTTAATGAGGACTCGACAAACGCATTTCGAGAACATACACAAAGTCCCAGCTATGGACCTAGTGCATCATCATAACCGAGGTCTCTTGCATTTCCCTACAAGTAATTCCATCTCATATGGAGATGTTTAGTGAAGTAGAATGGAAAAAATCGAATGCAACTCCACCAGAACTAGTCTGTAACTGTCGTTCGGAAGCAGTTTTGCGCAGTGTTAACTGAAAAATGGATATCTGACTCATACGGAGTCCGTTTTGGATCCACAACTAGTCAACACGTTTGTGACGACCAGATGCTTCAAAGGATTCTTTCAAAGGAACTTTTGGAGAACTTTTCTTAAGGAGTTCGTTCAGAAACTTGTATAGAAACTTTCTTAATGAGCACTCGACAAACGCATTTCGAGAACGTACACAAAGTCCCAGCTATGGACCTAGTGCATCATCATAACCGAGGTATGTTGCATTTCCCTACAAGTAATTGGATCTCATATGGAGATGTTTAGTGAAGTAGAATGGAAAAAAACGAATGCAACTACACAAGAACTAGTCTGTAACTGTCGTTCGGAATCAATTTTGCGCGGTGTTAACTGAAACATGGATATCTGAATCATACGGAGTCCGTTTTGGCTCCACAAGTAGTCAAAACGTTTGTGACGACCAGATGCTTGAAAGGATTCTTTCATAGGGAGCTCTTGGAGAACTTTTCTTAAGGAGTTCGTTCAGAAACTTGTATAGAAACTTTCTTAATGAGGACTCGACAAACGCATTTCGAGAACCTACACAAAGTCCCAGCTATGGACCTAGTGCATCATCATAATCGAGGTCTCTTGCATTTCCCTACAAGTAATTCGATCTCATATGGTGATGTTTAGTGAAGTAGAATGGAAATAATCGAATGCAACTACCCAAGAACTAGTGTGTAACTATCGTTCGGAATCAGTTTTGCGTAGTGTTAACTGAAATATGGATATCTGACTCATACGGAGTCCGTTTTGGCTCCACGAGTAGTCAAAACGTTTGTGACGACCAGATGCTTCAAAGGATTCTTTCATAGGGAGATCTTGGAGAACTTTTCTTAAGGTGTTCCTTCAGAAACTTGTATAGAAACTTTCTTAATGAGGACTCGACAAACGCATTTCGAGAACATACACAAAGTCCCAGCTATGGACCTAGTGCATCATCATAACCGAGGTTTCTTGCATTTCCCTACAAGTAATTGGATCTCATATGCAGATGTTTAGTGAAGTTGAATGGAAAAAATCGAATGCAACTACACAAGAACTAGTGTGTAACTATCGTCCGGAATCAGTTTTGCGTAGTGTTAACTGAAACATGGATATCTGACTACTACGGAGTCCGTTTTGGCTCCACAAGTAGTCAAAAGGTTTGTGACGACCAAAAGCTTCAAAGCATTCTTTCATAGGGAACTTTTGGAGAACTTTTCTTATGGAGTTCGTTTAGAAACTTGTATAGAAACTTTCTTAATGAGCACTCGACAAACGCATTTCGAGAACATACACAAATTCCCAGCTATGGACCTAGTGCATCATCATAACCGAGGTATGTTGCATTTCCCTACAAGTAATTGGACCTCATATGGAGATGTTTAGTGAAGTAGAATGGAAAAAAACGAATGCAACTACACAAGAACTAGTCTGTAACTGTCGTTCGGAATCAGTTTTGCGCGGTGTTAACTGAAACATGGATATCTGACTCATACGGAGTCCGTTTTGGCTCCACAACTAGTGAACACGTTTGTGACGACCAGATGCTTCAAAGGATTCTTTCATAGGGTAATTTTGGATAAGTTTTCTTAAGGAGTTCCTTCAGAAACTTGTATGGAAACTTTCTTAATGAGCACTTGACAAACGCATTTCGAGAATATACACAAAGTCCCAGCTATGGACCTAGTGCATCATCATAACCGAGGTATGTTGCATTTACCTACAAGTAATTGGATCTCGTATGGATATGTTTAGTGAAGTAGAATGGAAAAAAAACGAATGCAATTACACAAGAACTAGTCTGTAACTGTCGTTCGGAATCAGTATTGCGCGGTGTTAACTGAAACATGGATATCTGACTCATACGGAGTCCGTTTTGGCTCCACAAGTAGTCAAAACGTTTGTGACGACCAGATGCTTCAAAGGATTATTTCATAGGGAGCTCTTGGATGACTTTTCTTAAGGAGTTCGTTCAGAAACTTGTATAGAAACTTTCTTAATAAGGACTCGACAAACGCATTTCGAGAACATACACAAAGTCCCAGCTATGGACCTAGTGCATCATCATAACCGAGGTCTCTTGCATTTACCTACATGTAATTCGATCTCATATGGAGATGTTTAGTGAAGTAGAATGGAAAAAATCGAATGCAACTACACAAGAACTAGTGTGTAACTATCGTTCAGAATCAGTTTTGCGCAGTGTTAACTGAAACATGGATATCTGACTCATACGGAGTCCGTTTTGGCTCCACGAGTAGTCAAAACGTTTGTGACGACCAGATGCTTCAAAGGATTCTTTCATAGGGGGATCTTGGAGAACTTTTCTTAAGGAGTTCATTCAGAAACTTGTATAGAAACTATCTTAATGAGGACTCGACAAACGCATTTCGAGAACATACACAAAGCCCCAGCTATGGACCTAGTGCATCATCATAACCGAGGTCTCTTGCATTTCCCTACAAGTAATTCAATCTCATATGGAGATGTTTACCGAAGTAGAATGGAAAAAATCGAATGCAACTACACAAGAACTTGTGTGTAACTATCGTCCGGAATCAGTTTTGCGTAGTGTTAACTGAAACATGGATATCTGACTACTACGGAGTCCGTTTTGGCTCCACAAGTAGTCAAAAGGTTTGTGACGACCAAAAGCTTCAAAGGATTCTTTCATAGGGAACTTTTGGAGAACTTTTCTTATGGAGTTCGTTTAGAAACTTGTATAGAAACTTTCTTAATGAGGACTCGACAAACGCATTTCGAGAACATACACAAAGTCCCAGCTATGGACCTAGTGCATCATCATAACCGAGGTCTCTTGCATTTCCCTACAAGTAATTCGATCTCATATGGAGATGTTTACCGAAGTAGAATGGAAAAAATCGAATGCAACTACACAAGAACTAGTCTGTAACTGTCGTTCGGAATCAGTTTTGCGCAGTGTTAACTGAAACATGGATAGCTGACTCATACGGAGTCCGTTTTGGATCCACAAGTAGTCAACACGTTTGTGACGACCAGATGCTTCAAAGTATTCTTTCAAAGGAACTTTTGGAGAACTTTTCTTAAGGAGTTCGTTCAGAAACTTGTATAGAAACTTTCTTAATGAGCGCTCGACAAACGCATTTCGAGAACATACACAAAGTCCCACCTATGGACCTAGTGCATCATCATAACCGAGGTATGTTGCATTGCCCTACAAGTAATTGGATCTCATATGGAGATGTTTAGTGAAGTAGAATCGAAAAAAACGAATGCAACTACACAAGAACTAGTCTGTAACTGTCGTTCGGAATCAGTTTTGCGCGGTGTTAACTGAAACATGGATATCTGACTCATACGGAGTCTGTTTTGGATCCACAAGTAGTCAAAACGTTTGTGACGACCAGATGCTTCAAAGGATTCTTTCATAGGGAGCTCTTGGAGAACTTTTCTTAAGGAGTTCGTTCAGAAACTTGTATAGAAACTTTCTTAATGAGGACTCGACAAACGCATTTCGAGAACATACACAAAGTCCCAGCTATGGACCTAGTGCATCATCATAACCGAGGTCTCATGCATTTCCCTACAAGTAATTCGATCTCATATGGGGATGTTTAGTGAAGTAGAATGGAAAAAATCGAATGCAACTACACTAGAACTAGTGTGTAACTATCGTTCGGAATAAGTTTTGCGCAGTGTTAACTGAAACATGGATATCTGACTCATACGGAGTCCGTTTTGGCTCCACGAGTAGTCAAAACGTTTGTGACGACCAGATGCTTCAAAGGATTCTTTCATAGGGCATCTTGGAGAAATTTTCTTAAGGAGTTCCTTCAGAAACTTGTATAGAAACTTTCTTAATGAGGACTCGACAAACGCATTTCGAGAACATACAAAAAGTCCCAGCTACGGACCTAGTGCATCATCATAACCGAAGTCTCTTGCATTTCCCTACAAGTAATTGGATCTCATATGGAGATGTTTAGTGAAGTAGAATGGAAAAAATCGAATGCAACTACACAAGAACTAGTCTGTAACTGTCGTTCGGAATCACTTTTGCGAAGTGTTAACTGAAAAATGGATATCTGACTCATACGGAGTCCGTTTCGGATCCACAACTAGTCAACACGTTTGTGACGACCAGATGCTTCAAAGGATTCTTTCAAAGGAACTTTTGGAGAACTTTTCTTAAGGAGTTCGTTCAGAAACTTGTATAGAAACTTTCTTAATGAGCACTCGACAAACGCATTTCGAGAACGTACACAAAGTCCCAGCTATGGACCTAGTGCATCATCATAACCGAGGTATGTTGCATTTCCCTACAAGTAATTGGATGTCATATGGAGATGTTTAGTGAAGTAGAATGGAAAAAAACGAATGCAACTACACAAGAACTAGTCTGTAACTGTCGTTCGGAATCAGCTTTGCGCGGTGTTAACTGAAACATGGATATCTGACTCATACGGAGTCCGTTTTGGCTCCACAAGTAGTCAAAATGTTTGTGACGACCAGATGCTTGAAAGGATTCTGTCATAGGGACCTCTTGGAGAACTTTTCTTAAGGAGTTCGTTCAGAAACTTGTATAGAAACTTTTTAATGAGGACTCGACAAACGCATTTCGAGAACATACACAAAGTCCCAGCTATGGACCTAGTGCATCATCATAACCGAGGTCTCTTGCATTTCCCTACAAGTAATTCGATCTCATATGGAGATGTTTAGTGAAGTAGAATGGAAATAATCGAATGCAACTACACAAGAACTAGTGTGTAACTATCGTTCGGAATCAGTTTTGCGTAGTGTTAACTGAAACATGGATATCTGACTCATACGGAGTCCGTTTTGGCTCCAAGAGTAGTCAAAACCTTTGTGACGACCAGATGCTTCAAAGGACTCTTTCATAGGGAGATCTTGGAGAACTTTTCTTAAGGTGTTCCTTCAGAAACTTGTATCGAAACTTTCTTAATGAGGACTCGACAAACGCATTTCGAGAACATACACAAAGTCCCAGCTATGGACCTAGTGCATCATCATGACCGAGGTCTCTTGCATTTCCCTACAAGTAATTCGATCTCATATGGAGATGTTTAGTGAAGTAGAATGGAAGAAATCGAATGCAACTACACAAGAACTAGTGTGTAACTATCGTCCGGAATCAGTTTTGCGTAGTGTTAACTGAAACATGGATATCTGACTACTACGGAGTCCGTTTTGGCTCCACAAGTAGTCAAAAGGTTTGTGACGACCAGAAGCTTCAAAGGATTCTTTCATAGGGAACTTTTGGAGAACTTTTCTTATGGAGTTTGTTTAGAAACTTGTATAGAAACTTTCTTAATAAGCACTTGACAAACGCATTTCGAGAACATACACAAATTCCCAGCTATGGAGCTAGTGCATCATCATAACCGAGGTATGTTGCATTTCCCTACATGTAATTGGATCTCATATGGAGATGTTTAGTGAAGTAGAATGGAAAAAAATGAATGCAACTACAAAAGAACTAGTCTGTAACTGTCGTTCGGAATCAATTTTGCGCAGTGTTAACTGAAACATGGATATCTGACTCATACAGAGTCCGTTTTGGCTCCACAAGTAGTCAAAATGTTTGTGACAACCAGATGCTTCAAAGGATTCTTTCATAGGGAACTTTTGGAGAAATTTTCTTAAGGAGTTCGTTCAGAAACT
>NC_057799.1:506979711-506981544 GCF_018294505.1 Triticum aestivum
AGAACATACACAAAGTCCCAGCTATAGACCTAGTGCATCATCATAACCAAGGTCTCTTGCATTTCCCTACAAGTAATTGGATCTCATATGGAGATGTTTAGTGCAGTTGAATGGAATAAATCGAATGCAACTACAAAGAACTAGTCTGTAACTGTCGTTCGGAATCAATTTTGCGCAGTGTTAACTGAAACATGGATATCTGACTCATACAGAGTCCGTTTTGGCTCCACAAGTAGTCAAAATGTTTGTGACAACCAGATGCTTCAAAGGATTCTTTCATAGGGAACTTTTGGAGAAATTTTCTTAAGGAGTTCGTTCAGAAACTTGTATAGAAACTTTCTTAATGAGCACTCGACAAACCCATGTCGAGAACATACACAAAGTCCCAGCTATGGACCTAGTGCATCATCATAACCATGGTCTCTTGAATTTCCCTACAAGTAATTGGATCTCATATGGAGATGTTTCGTGAAGTAGAATGGAAAAAATCGAATGCAACTACACAAGAACTAGTGTGTAACTGTCGGTCGGAATCAGTTTTGCGGAGTGTTAACTGAAACATGGATATCTGACTCATACGGAGTCCGTTTTGGCTCCACAAGTAGTCAAAACATTTGTGACGACCTGATTGCTTCAAAGGATTCTTTCATAGGGAGCTTTTGAAGAACTTTTCTTAAGGAGTTCGTTCAGAAACTTGTGTAGAAACTTTCTTAATGAGCACTCGACAAACACATTTCAAGAACATACACAAAGTCCCAGCTATGGACCTAGTGCATCATCATAACCGATGTCTCTTGCAATTCCCAACAAGTAATTGGATCTCATATGGAGATGTTTAGTGAAGTAGAATGGAAAAAATCGAATGCAACTACACAAGAACTATTTTGTAACTGTCGTTCGGAAGCAGTTTTGCGAAGTGTTAACTGAAACATGGATGTCTTACTCATACGGAGTCCGTTTTGGCTCCAAATGTATTCAAAACGTTTGTGACGACCAAATGCTTCAAAGGATTCTTTCATATGGAACTTTTGGAGAACTGAGTTCGTTCAGAAACTTGTATAGAAACTTTCTTAATGAGCACTCGACAAACGCATTTCGAGAACATACACAAAGTCCCAGCTATGGACCTAGTGCATCATCATAACCGAGGTATGTTTCATTTCCCTACAAGTAATTGGATCTCATATGGAGATGTTTAGTGAAGTAGAATGGAAAAAAACGAATGCAACTACACAAGAACTAGTCTGTAACTGTCGTTCGGAATCAGTTTTGCGCGGTGTTAACTGAAACATGCATATCCGACTCATACGGAGTCCGTTTTGGCTCCACAAGTAGTCAAAACGTTTGTGACGACCAGATGCTTCAAAGGATTCTTTCATAGGGAGCTCTTGGAGAACTTTTCTTAAGGAGTTCGCTCAGAAACTTGTATAGAAACTTTCTTAATGAGGACTCGACAAACGCATTTCGAGAACATACACAAAGTCCCAGCTATGGACCTAGTGCATCATGAAACCAAGGTCTGTTGCATTTCCCTACAAGTAATTCGATCTCATTTGGAGATGTTTAGTGAAGTAGAATGGAAAAAATCGAATGCAACTACACAAGAACTAGTGTGTAACTGTCGCTCGGAATCAGTTTTGCGCAGTGTTAACTGAAACATGGATATCTGACTCATACGGAGTCCGTTTTGGATCCACAAGTAGTCAACACGTTTGTGACGACCAGATGCTTCAAAGTATTCTTTCAAAGGAACTTTTGGAGAAATTTTCTTAAGGAGTTCCTTTAGAAACTTGTATAGAAACCTTCTTAATGAGCACTCGACAAACGCATTTC
>NC_057799.1:506981554-506982490 GCF_018294505.1 Triticum aestivum
AGAACATACACAAAGTCCCAGCTATAGACCTAGTGCATCATCATAACCAAGGTCTCTTGCATTTCCCTACAAGTAATTGGATCTCATATGGAGATGTTTAGTGCAGTTGAATGGAATAAATCGAATGCAACTACAAAGAACTAGTCTGTAACTGTCGTTCGGAATCAATTTTGCGCAGTGTTAACTGAAACATGGATATCTGACTCATACAGAGTCCGTTTTGGCTCCACAAGTAGTCAAAATGTTTGTGACAACCAGATGCTTCAAAGGATTCTTTCATAGGGAACTTTTGGAGAAATTTTCTTAAGGAGTTCGTTCAGAAACTTGTATAGAAACTTTCTTAATGAGCACTCGACAAACCCATGTCGAGAACATACACAAAGTCCCAGCTATGGACCTAGTGCATCATCATAACCATGGTCTCTTGAATTTCCCTACAAGTAATTGGATCTCATATGGAGATGTTTCGTGAAGTAGAATGGAAAAAATCGAATGCAACTACACAAGAACTAGTGTGTAACTGTCGGTCGGAATCAGTTTTGCGGAGTGTTAACTGAAACATGGATATCTGACTCATACGGAGTCCGTTTTGGCTCCACAAGTAGTCAAAACATTTGTGACGACCTGATTGCTTCAAAGGATTCTTTCATAGGGAGCTTTTGAAGAACTTTTCTTAAGGAGTTCGTTCAGAAACTTGTGTAGAAACTTTCTTAATGAGCACTCGACAAACACATTTCAAGAACATACACAAAGTCCCAGCTATGGACCTAGTGCATCATCATAACCGATGTCTCTTGCAATTCCCAACAAGTAATTGGATCTCATATGGAGATGTTTAGTGAAGTAGAATGGAAAAAATCGAATGCAACTACACAAGAACTATTTTGTAACTGTCGTTCGGAAGCAGTTTTGCGAAGTGTTAACTGAAACATGGAT
>NC_057799.1:506982500-506988771 GCF_018294505.1 Triticum aestivum
TCTCTTGAATTTCCCTACAAGTAATTGGATCTCATATGGAGATGTTTCGTGAAGTAGAATGGAAAAAATCGAATGCAACTACACAAGAACTAGTGTGTAACTGTCGGTCGGAATCAGTTTTGCGGAGTGTTAACTGAAACATGGATATCTGACTCATACGGAGTCCGTTTTGGCTCCACAAGTAGTCAAAATATTTGTGACGACCTGATTGCTTCAAAGGATTCTTTCATAGGGAGCTTTTGAAGAACTTTTCTTAAGGAGTTCGTTCAGAAACTTGTGTAGAAACTTTCTTAATGAGCACTCGACAAACACATTTCAAGAACATACACAAAGTCCCAGCTATGGACCTAGTGCATCATCATAACCGATGTCTCTTGCAATTCCCAACAAGTAATTGGATCTCATATGGAGATGTTTAGTGAAGTAGAATGGAAAAAATCGAATGCAACTACACAAGAACTATTTTGTAACTGTCGTTCGGAAGCAGTTTTGCGAAGTGTTAACTGAAACATGGATATCTTACTCATACGGAGTCCGTTTTGGCTCCAAATGTATTCAAAACGTTTGTGACGACCAAATGCTTCAAAGGATTCTTTGATATGGAACTTTTGGAGAACTGAGTTCGTTTGGAAACTTGTATAGAAACTTTCTTAATGAGCACTCGACAAACGCATTTCGAGAACATACACAAAGTCCCAGCTATGGACCTAGTGCATCATCATAACCGAGGTATCTTGCATTTCCCTACAAGTAATTGGATCTAATATGGAGATTTTTAGTGAAGTAGAATGGAAAAAATAGAATGCAACTACACAAGAACTAGTCTGTAACTTCCGTTCGGAATCAGTTTTGCGCAGTGTTAACTGAAACATGGATATCTGACTCATACGAAGTCCGTTTTTGCTCCACAACTAGTCAAAACGTTTGTGATGACCAGATGCTTCAAAGGATTCTTTCATAGGGAGCTTTTGGAGTACTTTTCTTAAGGAGTTTGTTTAGAAACTTGTATAGAAACTTTCATAATGAGCACTCGACAAACGCATTTCAAGAACATACACAAAGTCCTAGCTATGGACCTAGTGCATCATCATAATCGAGGTCTCTTGCATTTCCCTACAAGTAATTGGATCTCATATGGAGCTGTTTAGTGAAGTAGAATGGAAAAAATCGAATGCAACTACACAAGAACTAGTCTTTAACTTTTGTTCGGAATCAGTTTTGCGCAGTGTTAACTGAAACATGGATATCTGACTCATACAGAGTCCGTTTTGGCTCCACAAGTAGTCAAAACATTTGTGACAACCTGATGCTTCAAAGGATTCTTTCATAGGGAGCTTTTGGAGTACTTTTCTTAAGGAGTTTGTTCAGAAACTTGTATAGAAACTTTCTTAATCGAGGTCTCTTGGATTTCCCTACAAGTAATTGGATCTCATATGGAGATGTTTAGTGAAGTAGAATGGAAAAAATTGAATACAACTACACAAGAACTAGTCTGTAACTGTCGTTCGGAATCAGTTTTGCGAAGTGTTAACTGAAAGATGGATATCTGACTCATGCGGAGTCCGTTTTGGCTCCACATGTATTCAAAACGTTTGTGACGACCAAATGCTTCAAAGGATTCTTTCATATGGAACTTTTGGAGAACTGAGTTCGTTCGGAAACTTGTATAGAAACTTTCTTAATGAGCACTCGACAAACGCATTTCGAGAACATACACAAAGTCCCAGCTATGGACCTAGTGCATCATCATAACCGAGGTCTCTTGCATTTCCCTACAAGTAATTGGATCTCATATGGAGATGTTTAGTGAAGTAGAATGGAAAAAATCGAATGCAACTACACAAGAACTAGTCTGTAACTTCCGTTCGGAATCAGTTTTGTGAAGTGTTAACTGAAACATGGATATCTGACTCATACGGAGTCCTTTTTTGCTCCACAACTAGTCAAAACGTTTGTGACGACCAGATGCTTCAAAGGATTCTTTCATAGGGAGCTTTTGGAGTACTTTTCTTAAGGAGTTTGTTCAGAAACTTGTATAGAAACTTTCATAATGAGCACTCGACAAACGCATTTCAAGAACATACATAGAGTCCCAGCTAGGGACCTAGTGCATCATCATAATCGAGGTCTCTTGCATTTCCCTACCAGTAATTGGATCTCATATGGAGATGTTTAGTGAAGTAGAATGGAAAAAATCGAATGCAACTACACAAGAACTAGTCTTTAACTGTTGTTCGGAATCAGTTTTGCGCAGTGTTAACTGAAAGATGGATATCTGACTCATACGGAGTCTGTTTTGGCTCCACAAGTAGTCAAAACGTTTGTGCATACCAGATGCTTCACAGGATTCTTTCAAAGGGAACTTTTGGAGAACTTTTCTTAAGGAGTTCGTTCAGAAACTTGTATAGAAACTTTCTTAATGAGCACTCGACAAACGCATTTCGAGAACATACACAAAGTCCCAGCAATGGACCTAGTGCATCATCATAACCGAGGTCACTTGCATTTCCCTACAAGTAATTGGGTCTCATATGGAGATGTTTAGTGAAGTAGAATGGAAAAAATCGAATGCAACTACACAAGAACTAGTGTGTAACTGTCGTTCGGAATCAGTTTTGCGCAGTGTTAACTGAAGCATGGATATCTGACTCATACGGAGTCCATTTTGGCTCCACAAGTAGTCAAACACTTCTGACGACCTGATGCTTCAGAGGATTCTTTCATAGGGAGCTTTTGGAGAACTTTTATTAAGGAGTTCGTTCAGAAACTTAGGTAGAAACTTTCTTAATGAGCACTCGACAAACACATTTCACGAACATACACAAAGTCCCAGCTATGGACCTAGTGCATCATCATAACCGAGGTCTCTTGCATTTCCCTACAAGTAATTGGATCTGATATGGAGATGTTTAGTGAAGTAGAATGGAAAAAATCGAATGCAACTACACAAGAACTAGTCTATAACTGTCGTTCGGAATCAGTTTTGCGAAGTGTTAACTGAAACATGGATATCTGACTCATACGGAGTCCGTTTTTGCTCCACAACTAGTCAAAATGTTTGTGACGACTAGATGCTTCAAAGGATTCTTTCATAGGGAGCTTTTGGAGAACTTTTCTTAAGGAGTTTGTTCAGAAACTTGTATAGAAACTTTCTTAATGAGCACTCGACAAACGCATTTCGAGAACATACACAAAGTCCCGGCTATGGACCTAGTGCATCATCATAACCGAGGTCTCTTGCATTTCCCTACAAGTAATTGGATCTCATATGGAGATGTTTAGTGAAGTAGAATGGAAAAAATCGAATGCAACTACACAAGAACTAGTCTTTAACTGTTGTTCGGAATCAGTTTTGCGCAGTGTTAACTGAAACATGGATATTTGACTCATACGGAGTCCGTTTTGGCTCCACAAGTAGTCAAAACAGTTTGTGATGACCAGATGCTTCAAAGGATTCTTTCAAAGGGAACCTTTGCAGAACTTTTCTTAAGGAGTTCGTTCAGAAATTTGTATAGAAACTTTCTTAATGAGCACTCGACAAACGCATTTCGAGAACATACACAAAGTCCCAGCTATGGACCTAGTGCATCATCATAACCGAGGTCTCTTGCATTTCCCTACAAGTAATTGGATCTCATATGGAGATGTTTAGTGAAGTAGAATGGAAAAATTTGAATGCAACTACACAAGAACTAGTATGTAACTGTCGTTCGGAATCAGTTTTGCGCAGTGTTAACTGAAACATGGATATCTGACTCATATGGAGTCCGTTTTGGCTCCACAAGTAGTCAAAACGTTTGTGACGACCAGATTCTTCACAGGATTCTTTCATAGGGAGCTCTTGGAGAACTTTTCTTAAGGAGTTCGTTCAGAAACTTGTACAGAAACTTTCTTAATGAGGACTCGACAAACGCATTTCGAGAACATACACAAAGTCCCAGCTATGGACCTAGTGCATCATCATAACCGAGGTCTCTTGCATTTCCCTACAAGTAAGTCAATCTCATATGGAGATGTTTAGTGAAGTAGAATGGAAAAAATCGAATGCAACTACACAAGAACTAGTGTGTAACTATCGTTCGGAATCAGTTTTGCGCAGTGTTAACTGAAACATAGATAGCTGACTCATACGGAGTCCGTTTTGGCTCCACAAGTAGTCAAAACGTTTGTGACGACCAGTTGATTCAAAGGATTCTTTCATAGGGAACTTTTGAAGAACTTTTCTGAAGGAGTTTGTTCAGAAACTTGTATAGAAACTTTCTTAATGAGCACTCGACAAACGCATTTCGAGAACATACACAAAGTCCCGGCTATGGACCTAGTGCATCATCATAACCAAGGTCTCTTGCATTTCCCTACAAGTAATTGGATCTCATATGGCGATGTTTAGTGAAGTAGAATGGAAAAAATCGAATGCAACTACACAAGAACTAGTCTGTAACTGTCGTTCGGAATCTGTTTTGCGCAGTGTTAACTGAAACATGGATATCTGACTCATACAGAGTCCGTTTTGGCTCCACAAGTAGTATAAATGTTTGTGACGACCAGATTCTTCAAAGGATTCTTTCATAGGGAACTTTTGGAGAAATTTTCTTAAGGAGTTCGTTCAGAAACTTGTATAGAAACTTTCTTAATGAGCACTCGACAAACCCATTTCGAGAACATACACAAAGTCCCAGCTATGGACCTAGTGCATCATCATAACCGAGGTCTCTTGCATTTCCCTACAAGTAATTGGATCTCATATGGAGATGTTTAGTGAAGTAGAATGGAAAAAATCAAATGCAACCACACTAGAACTAGTCTGTAGTTGTCGTTCGGAATCTGTTTTGCGCAGTGTTAACTGAAACATGGATATCTGAGTCATACGGAGTCCATTTTGGCTCCACAGGTAGGCCAAACATTTTTGACGACCAAGTGCTTCAAAGGCTTCTTTCATAGGGAGATTTTGGAGAACTTTTCTTAAGGAGTTCGTTCAGAAACTTGTATAGAAACTTTCTTAATGAGGACTCGACAAACGCATTTCGAGAACATACACAAAGTCCCAGCTATGGACCTAGTGCATCATCATAAACGAGGTCTCTTGCATTTCCCTACAAGTAATTGGATCTCATATGGAGATGTTTAGTGAAGTAGAATGGGAAAATTTGAACGCAACTACACAAGAACTAGTATGTAACTGTCGTTCGGAATCAGTTTTGCGAAGTGTTAACTGAAACATGGATATCTGACTCATACGGAGTCCGTTTTGGATCCACAAGTAGTCAAAACGTTTGTGACGACCACATTCTTTCAAGGAATCTTTCATAGGGAACTTTTGGAGAACTTTGCTTAAGGAGTTCGTTCACTAACTTGTATAGAAACTTTCTTAATGAGCACTCGACAAACGCATTTTGAGAACATACACAAAGTCCCAGCTATGGACCTAGTGCATCATCATAACCGAGGTCTCTTGCATTGCCCTACAAGTAATTGGATCTCATATGGAGATTTTTAGTGATGTAGAATGGAAAAAATTGAATGCAACTACACAAGAACTAGTCTGTAACTTCCGTTCAGAATCAGTTTTGCGCAGTGTTAACTGAAACATGGATATCTAACTCATACAGAGTCCGTTTTGGCTCCACAAGTAGTCAAAATGTTTGTGACGACCAGATTCTTCAAAGGATTCTTTCATTGGGAACTTTTCGAGAACTTTTCTTAAGGAGTTCGTTCAGAAACTTGTATAGAAACTTTGTTAATGAGCACTCGACAAACCCATTTCGAGAACATACACAAAGTCCCAGCTATGGACCTAGTGCATCATCATAACCGAGGTCTCTTGCATTTCCCTACAAGTAATTGTATCTCATATGGAGATGTTTAGTGAAGTAGAATGGAAAAAATCGAATGCAACTACACTAGAACTAGTCTGTAACTGTCGTTCGGAATCAGTTTTGCGCAGTGTTAACTGAAACATGGATATCTGACTCATACAGAGTCCGTTTTGGCTCCACAAGTAGTCAAAATGTTTGTGACGACCAGATTCTTCAAAGGATTTTTTCATAGGGAACTTTTGGAGAAAGTTTCTTAAGGAGTTCGTTCAGAAACTTGTATAGAAACTTTCTTAATGAGCACTCGACAAACGCATTTCGAGAACATACACAAAGTCCCAGCTATGGACCTAGTGCATCATCATAACCAAGGTCTCTTGCATTTCCCTACAAGTAATTGGATCTCATATGGAGATGTTTAGTGAAGTAGAATGGAAAAAATCGAATGCAACTACACA
>NC_057799.1:506989566-506993983 GCF_018294505.1 Triticum aestivum
CAGCTATGGACCTAGTGCATCATCATAACCGAGGTCTCTTGCATTTCCCTACAAGTAATTGTATCTCATATGGAGATGTTTAGTGAAGTAGAATGGAAAAAATCGAATGCAACTACACTAGAACTAGTCTGTAGTTGTCGTTCGGAATCAGTTTTGCGCAGTGTTAACTGAAACATGGATATCTGACTCATACGGAGTCCATTTTGGCTCCATAGGTAGGCCAAACGTTTTTGACGACCAAGTGCTTCAAAGGTTTTTTTCATAGGGAGATTTTGGAGAACTTTTCTTAAGGAGTTCGTTCAGAAACTTGTATAGAAACTTTCTTAATGAGGACTCGACAAACGCATTTCGAGAACATACACAAAGTCCCAGCTATGGACCTAGTGCATCATCATAACCGAGGTCTCTTGCATTTCCCTACAAGTAATTGGATCTCATATGGAGATGTTTAGTGAACTAGAATGGAAAAATTTGAATGCAACTACACAAGAACTAGTATGTAACTGTCGTTCGGAATCAGTTTTGCGCAGTGTTAACTGAAACATGGATATCTGACTCGTACGGAGTCCGTTTTGGCTCCACAAGTAGTCAAAACGTTAGTGACGACCAGATGCTTCAAAGGATTCTTTCATAGGGAGCTCTTGGAGAACTTTTCTTCAGGAGTTCGTTCAGAAACTTGTACGGAAACTTTCTTAATGAGGACTCGACAAACGCATTTTGAGAACATACACAAAGTCCCAGCTATGGACCTAGTGCATCATCATAACCGAGGTCTCTTGCATTTCCCTACAAGTAATTCAATCTCATATGGAGATGTTTAGTGAAGTAGAATGGAAAAAATCGAATGCAACTACACAAGAACTAGTGTGTAACTATCGTTCGGAATCAGTTTTGCGCTGTGTTAACAGAAACATGGATAACAGACTCATACGGAGTCCGTTTTGGTGCCACAAGTAGTCAAAACGTTTGTGACGACCAGATGATTCAAAGGATTCTTTCATAGGGAACTTTTGAAGAACTTTTCTTAAGGAGTTTGTTTAGAAACTTGTATAGAAACTTTCTTAATGAGCACTCGACAAACGCATTTCGAGAACATACACAAAGTCCCAGCTATGGACCTAGTGCATCATCATAACCAAGGTCTCTTGGATTTCCCTACAAGTAATTGGATCTCATATGGAGATGTTTAGTGAAGTAGAATGGAAAAAATCGAATGCAACTACACAAGAACTAGTCTGTAACTGTCGTTCGGAATCAGTTTTGCGAAGTGTTCACTGAAACATGGATATCCGACTCATACGGAGTCCGTTTTGGCTCCACAAGTAGTAAAAACATTTGTGATGACTACATGCTTCAAAGGATTCTTTCATAGAGAGATTTTGGATACCTTTTCTTAAGGAGTTCGTTCAGAAACTTGTATAGAAACTTTGTTAATGAGCACTCGACAAACGCATTTCAAGAACATACACAAAGTCCCAGCTATGGACCTAGTGCATCATCATAACCGAGGTCTCTTGAATTTCCCTACAAGTAATTGGATCTCATATGGAGATGTTTAGTGAAGTAGAATGGAAAAAATCGAATGCAACTACACAAGAACTAGTCTGTAACTGTCGTTCGGAATCAGTTTTGTGTAGTGTTAACTGAAACATGGATATCTGACTCATACAGAGTCCGTTTTGGCTCCACAAGTAGTCCAAAATTTTGTGACGACCACATTCTTTCAAGGAATCTTTCATAGGGAACTTTTGTCGAACTTTGCTTAAGGAGTTCGTTCAGAAACTTGTATAGAAACTTTCTTAATGAGCACTCGACAAACGCATTTTGAGAACATACACAAAGTCCCAGCTATGGACCTAGTGCATCATCATAACCGAGGTCTCTTGCATTTCCCTACAAGTAATTGGATCTCATATGGAGATTTTTAGTGATGTAGAATGGAAAAAGTTGAATGCAACTACACAAGAACTAGTATGTAACTTCCGTTCAGAATCAGTTTTGCGCAGTGTTAACTGAAACATGGATATCTGACTCATACGGAGTCCGTTTTGGCTCCACAAGTAGTCAAAATGTTTGTGACGACCAGATTCTTCAAAGGATTCTTTCATTGGGAACTTTTGGAGAACTTTTCTTAAGGAGTTCGTTCAGAAACTTGTATAGAAACTTTCTTAATGAGTACTCAACAAACCCATTTCGAGAACATACACAAAGTCCCAGCTATGGACCTAGTGCATCATCATAACCGAGGTCTCTTGCATTTCCCTACAAGTAATTGTATCTCATATGGAGATGTTTAGTGAAGTAGAATGGAAAAAATCGAATGCAACTACACTAGAACTAGTCTGTAGTTGTCGTTCGGAATCAGTTTTGCGCAGTGTTAACTGAAACATGGATATCTGACTCATACGGAGTCCATTTTGGCTCCATAGGTAGGCCAAACGTTTTTGACGACCAAGTGCTTCAAAGGTTTTTTTCATAGGGAGATTTTGGAGAACTTTTCTTAAGGAGTTCGTTCAGAAACTTGTATAGAAACTTTCTTAATGAGGACTCGACAAACGCATTTCGAGAACATACACAAAGTCCCAGCTATGGACCTAGTGCATCATCATAACCGAGGTCTCTTGCATTTCCCTACAAGTAATTGGATCTCATATGGAGATGTTTAGTGAACTAGAATGGAAAAATTTGAATGCAACTACACAAGAACTAGTATGTAACTGTCGTTCGGAATCAGTTTTGCGCAGTGTTAACTGAAACATGGATATCTGACTCGTACGGAGTCCGTTTTGGCTCCACAAGTAGTCAAAACGTTAGTGACGACCAGATGCTTCAAAGGATTCTTTCATAGGGAGCTCTTGGAGAACTTTTCTTCAGGAGTTCGTTCAGAAACTTGTACGGAAAGTTTCTTAATGAGGACTCGACAAACGCATTTTGAGAACATACACAAAGTCCGAGCTATGGACCTAGTGCATCATCATAACCGAGGTCTCTTGCATTTCCCTACAAGTAATTCAATCTCATATGGAGATGTTTAGTGAAGTAGAATGGAAAAAATCGAATGCAACTACACAAGAACTAGTGTGTAACTATCATTCGGAATCAGTTTTGCGCAGTGTTAACAGAAACATGGATAGCAGACTCATACGGAGTCCGTTTTGGTGCCACAAGTAGTCAAAACGTTTGTGACGACCAGATGATTCAAAGGATTCTTTCATAGGGAACTTTTGAAGAACTTTTCTTAAGGAGTTTGTTTAGAAACTTGTATAGAAACTTTCTTAATGAGCACTCGACAAACGCATTTCGAGAACATACACAAAGTCCCAGCTATGGACCTAGTGCATCATCATAACCAAGGTCTCTTGGATTTCCCTACAAGTAATTGGATCTCATATGGAGATGTTTAGTGAAGTAGAATGGAAAAAATCGAATGCAACTACACAAGAACTAGTCTGTAACTGTCGTTCGGAATCAGTTTTGCGAAGTGTTCACTGAAACATGGATATCCGACTCATACGGAGTCCGTTTTGGCTCCACAAGTAGTCAAAACATTTGTGATGACTACATGCTTCAAAGGATTCTTTCATAGAGAGATTTTGGATAACTTTTCTTAAGGAGTTCGTTCAGAAACTTGTATAGAAACTTTGTTAATGAGCACTCGACAAACGCATTTCAAGAACATACACAAAGTCCCAGCTATGGACCTAGTGCATCATCATAACCGAGGTCTCTTGCATTTCCCTACAAGTAATTGGATCTCATATGGAGATGTTTAGTGAAGTAGAATGGAAAAAATCGAATGCAACTACACAAGAACTAGTCTGTAACTGTCGTTCGGAATCAGTTTTGCGCAGTGTTAATTGAAACATGGATATCTGACTCATACAGAGTCCGTTTTGGCTCCACAAGTAGTCAAAAATTTTGTGACGACCACATTCTTTCAAGGAATCTTTCATTGGAACTTTTGGAGAACTTTGCTTAAGGAGTTCGTTCAGAAACTTGTATAGAAACTTTCTTAATGAGCACTCGA
This sequence comes from Triticum aestivum, assembly GCF_018294505.1. Classification (NCBI taxonomy): domain Eukaryota; kingdom Viridiplantae; phylum Streptophyta; class Magnoliopsida; order Poales; family Poaceae; genus Triticum; species Triticum aestivum. The sequence goes on from NC_057799.1 coordinate 506,993,594, forward strand.
CAAACGCATTTTGAGAACATACACAAAGTCCCAGCTATGGACCTAGTGCATCATCATAACCGAGGTCTCTTGAATTTCCCTACAAGTAATTGGATCTCATATGGAGATTTTTAGTGATGTAGAATGGAAAAAATTGAATGCACCTACACAAGAACTAGTCTGTAACTTCCGTTCAGAATCAGTTTTGCGCAGAGTTAAATGAAACATGGATATCTGAGTCATACAGAGTCCGTTTTGGCTCCACAAGTAGTCAAAATGTTTGTGACGACCAGATTCTTCAAAGGATTCTTTCATTGGGAACTTTTGGAGAACTTTTCTTAAGGAGTTCGTTCAGAAACTTGTATAGAAACTTTCTTAATGAGCACTCGACAAACCCATTTCGAGAACATA
>NC_057799.1:506993993-506995715 GCF_018294505.1 Triticum aestivum
ACATACACAAAGTCCCAGCTATGGACCTAGTGCATCATCATAACCGAGGTCTCTTGCATTTCCCTACAAGTAATTGGATCTCATATGGAGATGTTTAGTGAAGTAGAATGGAAAAAATCGAATGCAACTACACAAGAACTAGTCTGTAACTGTCGTTCGGAATCAGTTTTGCGCAGTGTTAACTGAAACATGGATATCTGACTCATACAGAGTCCGTTTTGGCTCCACAAGTAGTCAAAAATTTTGTGACGACCACATTCTTTCAAGGAATCTTTCATTGGAACTTTTGGAGAACTTTGCTTAAGGAGTTCGTTCAGAAACTTGTATAGAAACTTTCTTAATGAGCACTCGACAAACGCATTTTGAGAACATACACAAAGTCCCAGCTATGGACCTAGTGCATCATCATAACCGAGGTCTCTTGAATTTCCCTACAAGTAATTGGATCTCATATGGAGATTTTTAGTGATGTAGAATGGAAAAAATTGAATGCACCTACACAAGAACTAGTCTGTAACTTCCGTTCAGAATCAGTTTTGCGCAGAGTTAACTGAAACATGGATATCTGAGTCATACAGAGTCCGTTTTGGCTCCACAAGTAGTCAAAATGTTTGTGACGACCAGATTCTTCAAAGGATTCTTTCATTGGGAACTTTTGGAGAACTTTTCTTAAGGAGTTCGTTCAGAAACTTGTATAGAAACTTTCTTAATGAGCACTCGACAAACCCATTTCGAGAACATACACAAAGTCCCAGCTATGGACCTAGTGCATCATCATAACCGAGGTCTCTTGCATTTCCCTACAAGTAATTGTATCTCATATGGAGATGTTTTGTGAAGTAGAATGGAAAAAATCGAATGCAACTACACTAGAACTAGTCTGTAGTTGTCGTTCGGAATCAGTTTTGCGCTGTGTTAACTGAAACATGGATATCTGACTCATACGGAGTCCATTTTGGCTCCACAGGTAGGCCAAACATTTTTGACGACCAAGTGCTTCAAAGGTTTCTTTCATAGGGAGATTTTGGAGAACTTTTCTTAATGAGTTCGTTCAGAAACTTGTATAGAAACTTTCTTAATGAGGACTCGACAAACGCATTTCGAGAACATACACAAAGTCCCAGCTATGGACCTAGTGCATCATCATAACCGAGGTCTCTTGCATTTTCCTACAAGTAATTGGATCTCATATGGAGATGTTTAGTGAACTAGAATAGAAAAATTTGAATGCAACTACACAAGAACTAGTATGTAACTATCGTTCGGAATCAGTTTTGCGCAGTGTTAACAGAAACATGGATAGCAGACTCATACGGAGTCCGTTTTGGTGCCACAAGTAGTCAAAACGTTTGTGACGACCAGATGATTCAAAGGATTCTTTCATAGGGAACTTTTGAAGAACTTTTCTTAAGGAGTTTGTTTAGAAACTTGTATAGAAACTTTCTTAATGAGCACTCGACAAACGCATTTCGAGAACATACACAAAGTCCCAGCTATGGACCTAGTGCATCATCATAACCAAGGTCTCTTTGATTTCCCTACAAGTAATTGGATCTCATATGGAGATGTTTAGTGAAGTAGAATGGAAAAAATCGAATGCAACTACACAAGAACTAGTCTGTAACTGTCGTTCGGAATCAGTTTTGCGAAGTGTTCACTGAAACATGGATATCCGACTCATACGGAGTCCGTTTTGGCTCCACAAGTAGTCAAAACATTTGT
>NC_057799.1:506995725-506996509 GCF_018294505.1 Triticum aestivum
GAAACTTTCTTAATGAGGACTCGACAAACGCATTTCGAGAACATACACAAAGTCCCAGCTATGGACCTAGTGCATCATCATAACCGAGGTCTCTTGCATTTTCCTACAAGTAATTGGATCTCATATGGAGATGTTTAGTGAACTAGAATAGAAAAATTTGAATGCAACTACACAAGAACTAGTATGTAACTGTCGTTCGGAATCAGTTTTGCGCAGTGTTAACTGAAACATGGATATCTGACTCGTACGGAGTCCGTTTTGGCTCCACAAGTAGTCAAAACGTTAGTGACGACCAGATGCTTCAAAGGATTCTTTCATAGGGAGCTCTTGGAGAACTTTTCTTCAGGAGTTCGTTCAGAAACTTGTACAGAAACTTTCTTAATGAGGACTCGACAAACGCATTTTGTGAACATACACAAAGTCCCAGCTATGGACCTAGTGCATCATCATAACCGAGGTCTCTTGCATTTCCCTACAAGTAATTAAATCTCATATGGAGATGTTTAGTCAAGTAGAATGGAAAAAATCGAATGCAACTACACAAGAACTAGTGTGTAACTATCGTTCGGAATCAGTTTTGCGCAGTGTTAACAGAAACATGGATAGCTGACTCATACGGAGTCCGTTTTGGCTCCACAAGTAGTCAAAACGTTTGTGACGACCAGATGATTCAAAGGATTCTTTCATAGGGAACTTTTGAAGAACTTTTCTTAAGGAGTTTGTTTAGAAACTTGTATAGAAACTTTCTTAATGAGCACTCGACAAACGCATTTCGAGAACATAC
>NC_057799.1:506998321-506999663 GCF_018294505.1 Triticum aestivum
GTAACTTCCGTTCAGAATCAGTTTTGGGCAGTGTTAACTGAAACATGGATATCTGACTCATACAGAGTCCGTTTTTGCTCCACAACTAGTCTAAACGTTTGTGACGACTAGATGCTTCAAAGGATTCTTTCATAGGGAGATTTTTGATAACTTTTCTTAAGGAGTTCATTCAGAAACTTGTATAGAAACTTTCATAATGAGCACTCGACAAACGCATTTCGAGAACATACACAAAGTCCCAGCTATGGACCTAGTGCATCATCATAACCGAGGTCTCTTGCATTTCCCTACAAGTAATTGGATCTCATATGGAGATGTTTAGTGAAGTAGAATGGAAAAAATCGAATGCAACTACACAAGAACTAGTCTTTAACTGTTGTTCGGAATCAGTTTTGCGCAGTGTTAACTGAAACATGGATATCTGACTCATACGGAGTCCGTTTTGGCTCCACAAGTAGTCAGAACGTTTGTGACAACCAGATGCTTCAAAGGATTCTTTCAAAGGGAACTTTTGGAGAACTTTTCTTAAGGAGTTCGTTCAGAAACTTGTATAGAAACTTTCTTAATGAGCACTCGACAAACGCATTTCGAGAACATACACAAGGTCCCAGCTATGGACCTAGTGCATCATCATAACCGAGGTCTCTTGCATTTGCCTACAAGTAATTAGATCTCATATGGAGATGTTTAGTGAAGTAAATGGAAAAAATCGAATGCAACTACACAAGAACTAGTGTGTAACTGTCGTTCGGAATCAGTTTTGCGAAGTGTTAACTGAAACATGGATATCTGACTCATACGGAGTCCGTTTTGGCTCCACAAGTAGTCAAAACATTTGTGACGACCAGATGCTTCAAAGGATTCTTTCATAGGGAGCTTTTGGAGAACTTTTCTTAAGGAGTTCGTTCAGAAACTTGTATAGAAACTTTCTTAATGAGCACTCGACAAACGCATTTCGAGAACATACACAAAGTCCCAGCTATGGACCTAGTGCATCATCATAACCGAGGTCTCTTGCATTTCCCTACAAGTAATTGGATCTCATATGGAGATGTTTAGTGCAGTAGAATGGAAAAAACCGAATGCAACTACACAAGAACTAGTGTGTAACTATCGTTCGGAATCAGTTTTGCGCAGTGTTAATTGAAACATGGATATCTGACTCATACGAAGTCCGTTTTGGCTCCACAAGTAGTCAAAACGTTTGTGACGACCAGATGCTTCAAAGAATTCTTTCATAGGGAACTTTTGGAGAACTTTTCTTAAGGAGTTCGTTCAGAAACTTGTATAGAAACTTTCTTAATGAGCACTCGACAAACGCATTTCGAGAACATACACAAAG
>NC_057799.1:507000605-507001790 GCF_018294505.1 Triticum aestivum
AGATGATTCAAAGGATTCTTTCATAGGGAACTTTTGAAGAACTTTTCTTAAGGAGTTTGTTTAGAAACTTGTATAGAAACTTTCTTAATGAGCACTCGACAAACGCATTTCGAGAACATACACAAAGTCCCAGCTATGGACCTAGTGCATCATCATAACCAAGGTCTCTTGCATTTCCCTACAAGTAATTGGATCTCATATGGAGATGTTTAGTGAAGTAGAATGGAAAAAATCGAATGCAACTACACAAGAACTAGTCTGTAACTGTCGTTCGGAATCAGTTTTGCGAAGTGTTCACTGAAACATGGATATCTGACTCATACGGAGTCCGTTTTGGGTCCACAAGTAGTCAAAACATTTGTGACGACTACATGCTTCAAAGGATTCTTTCATAGAGAGATTTTGGATAACTTTTCTTAAGGAGTTCGTTCAGAAACTTGTATAGAAACTTTGTTAATGAGCACTCGACAAACGCATTTCAAGAACATACACAAAGTCCCAGCTATGGACCTAGTGCATCATCATAACCGAGGTCTCTTGCATTTCCCTACAAGTAATTGGATCTCATATGGAGATGTTTAGTGAAGTAGAATGGAAAAAATCGAATGCAACTACACAAGAATTAGTCTGTAACTGTCGTTCGGAATCAGTTTTGCGCAGTGTTAACTGAAACATGGACATCTGACTCATACAGAGTCCGTTTTGGCTCCACAAGTAGTCAAAATTTTTGTGACGACCACATTCTTTCAAGGAATCTTTCGTAGGGAACTTTTGGAGAACTTTGCTTAAGGAGTTCGTTCAGAAACTTGTATAGAAACTTTCTTAATGAGCACTCGACAAACGCATTTTGAGAACATACACAAAGTCCCAGCTATGGACCTAGTGCATCATCATAACCGAGGTCTCTTGCATTTCCCTACAAGTAATTGGATCTCATATGGAGATTTTTAGTGAAGTAGAATGGAAAAAATCGAATGCAACTACACAAGAACTAGTCTGTAACTTCCGTTCAGAATCAGTTTTGGGCAGTGTTAACTGAAACATGGATATCTGACTCATACAGAGTCCGTTTTTGCTCCACAACTAGTCTAAACGTTTGTGACGACTAGATGCTTCAAAGGATTCTTTCATAGGGAGATTTTTGATAACTTTTCTTAAGGAGTTCATTCAGAAACTTGTATAGAA
>NC_057799.1:507002303-507063798 GCF_018294505.1 Triticum aestivum
GAAACATGGATATCTGACTCATACGGAGTCCGTTTTGGCTCCACAAGTAGTCAGAACGTTTGTGACAACCAGATGCTTCAAAGGATTCTTTCAAAGGGAACTTTTGGAGAACTTTTCTTAAGGAGTTCGTTCAGAAACTTGTATAGAAACTTTCTTAATGAGCACTCGACAAACGCATTTCGAGAACATACGCAAAGTCCCGGCTATGGACCTAGTGCATCATCATAACCGAGGTCTCTTGCATTTCCCTACAAGTAATTGGATCTAATATGGAGATTTTTAGTGAAGTAGAATGGAAAAAATCGAATGCAACTACACAAGAACTAGTCTGTAACTGTCGTTCGGAATCAGTTTTGCGAAGTGTTAACTGAAACATGGATATCCGACTCATACGGAGTCCGTTTTGGCTCCAAAAGTAGTCAAAACATTTGTGACGACCAGATGATTCAAAGGATTCTTTCATATGGAACTTTTGGAGAAATGAGTTCGTTCGGAAACTTGTATAGAAACTTTTTAATGAGCACTCGACAAACGCATTTCGAGAACATACACAAAGTCCCAGCTATGCACCTAGTCCATCATCATAACCGAGGTCTCTTGCATTTCCCTACAAGTAATTGGATTTCATATGGAGTTGTTTAGTGAAGTAGAATGGAAAAAATTGAATGCAACTACACAAGAACTAGTCTTTAACTGTTGTTCGGAATCAGTTTTGAGCATTGTTAACTGAAGCATGGATATCTGACTCATACGGAGTCCGTTTTGGCTCCACAAGTAGTCAAAACATTTGTGACGACCTGATGCTTCAAAATATTCTTTCATAGGGAGCTTTTGGAGAAATTTTCTTAAGGAGTTCGTTCAGAAACTTGTATAGAAACTTTCTTAATGAGCACTCGACAAACGCATTTCGAGAACATACACAAAGTCCCAGCTATGGACCTAGTGCATCATCATAACCGAGGTCTCTTGCATTTCCCTATAAGTAATTCAATCTCATATGGAGATGTTTAGTGAAGTAGAATGGAAAAAATCGAATGCAACTACACAAGAACTAGTGTGTAACTATCGTTCGGAATCAGTTTTGCGCAGTGTTAACAGAAACATGGATAGCTGACTCATACGGAGTCCGTTTTGGCTCCACAAGTAGTCAAAACATTTGTGACGACCAGATGATTCAAAGGATACTTTAATAGGCAGCTTTTGGAGTACTTTTCTTAAGGAGTTTGTTCAGAAACTTGTATAGAAACTTTCTTAATGAGCACTCGACAAACGCATTTCAAGAACATACACAAAGTCCCAGCTATGGACCTAGTGCATCATCATAACCGAGGTCTCTTGCATTTCCCTACAAGTAATTGGATCTCATATGGAGATTTTTAGTGATGTAGAATGGAAAAAATTGAATGCAACTACACAAGAACTAGTCTTTAACTGTTGTTCGGAATCAGTTTTGCGCAGTGTTAACTGAAACATGGATATCTGACTCATACGGAGTCCGTTTTGGCTCCACAAGTAGTCAGAACTTTTGTGACGACCAGATGCTTCAAAGGATTCTTTCGAAGGGAACTTTTGGAGAACTTTTCTTAAGGAGTTCGTTCAGAAACTTGTATAGAAACTTTCTTAATGAGCACTCGACAAACGCATTTCGAGAACATACACAAAGTCCCGGCTATGGACCTAGTGCATCATCATAACCGAGGTCTCTTGCATTTCCCTACAAGTAATTGGATCTCATATGGAGATGTTTAGTGAAGTAGAATGGAAAAAATCGACTGCAACTACACAAGAACTAGTGTGTAACTCTCGTTCGGAATCAGTTTTGCGCAGTGTTAACTGAAACATGGATATCTGACTCATACGTAGTCCGTTTTGGCTCCACAAGTAGTCAAAACATTTGTGACGACCTGATGCTTCAAGGAATTCTTTCATAGGGAGGTTTTGGAGAACTTTTCTTAAGGAGTTCGTTCAGAAACTTGTGTAGAAACTTTCTTAATGAGCACTCGACAAACACATTTCAAGAACATACACAAAGTCCCAGCTATGGACCTAGTGCATCATCATAACCGAGGTCTCTTGCATTTCCCTACAAGTAATTGGATCTGATATGGAGATGTTTAGTGAAGTAGAATGGAAAAAATCGAATGCAACTACACAAGAACTAGTCTGTAACTGTCGTTCGGAATCAGTTTTGCGAAGTGTTAACTGAAACATGGATATCCGACTCATACGGAGTCTGTTTTGGCTCAAAAAGTAGTCAAAACTTTTGTGACGACCAGATGATTCAAAGGATTCTTTCATATGGAACTTTTGGAGAAATGAGTTCGTTCGGAAACTTGTATAGAAACTTTCTTAATGAGCACTCGACAAACGCATTTCGAGAACATACACAAAGTCCCAGCTATGGACCTAGTCCATCATCATAACCGAGGTCTCTTGCATTTCCCAACAAGTAATTGGATCTCATATGGAGATGTTTAGTGACGTAGAATGGAAAAAATTGAATGCAACTACACAAGAACTAGTCTGTAACTTTCGTTCGGAATCAGTTTTGCGCAGTGTTAACTGAAACATGGATATCTGACTCATACGGAGTCCGTTTTTGCTCCACAACTAGTCAAAACATTTCTGACGACCAGATGCTTCAAAGGATTCTTTCATAGGGAGCTTTTGGAGGACTTTTCTTAAGGAGTTTGTTCAGAAACTTGTATAGAAACTTTCTTAATGAGCACTCGACAAACGCATTTCGAGAACATACACAAAGTCCCGGCTATGGACCTAGTGCATCATCATAACCGAGGTCTCTTGCATTTCCCTACAAGTAATTGGATCACATATGGAGATGTTTAGTGAAGTAGAATGGAAAAAATCGAATGCAACTACACAAGAACTAGTCTTTAACTGTTGTTCGGAATCAGTTTTGCGGAGTGTTAACTGAAACATGGATATCTGACTCATACGGAGTCTGTTTTGGCCCCACAAGTAGTCAAAACATTTTGTGACGACTAGATGCTTCAAAGGATTCTTTCAAAGGGAACTTTTGGAGAAATTTTCTTAAGGCGTTCGTTCAGAAACTTGTATAGAAACTTTCTTAATGAGGACTCGACAAACGCATTTCGAAAACATACACAAAGTCCCGGCTATGGACCTAGTGCATCATCATAACCGAGGTCTCTTGCATTTCCCTAAAAGTAATTGGATCTCATATGGAGATGTTTAGTGAAGTAGAATGGAAAAAATCGAATGCAACTACACGAGAACTAGTGTGTAACTGTCGTTCGGAATCAGTTTTGCGCAGTGTTAACTGAAACATGGATATCTGACTCATACGGAGTCCGTTTTGGCTCCACAAGTAGTCAAAACATTTGTGACGACCTGATGCTTCAAATAATTCTTTCATAGGGAGCTTTTGGAGAACTTTTCTTAAGGAGTTCGTTCAGAAACTTGTGTAGAAACTTTCTTAATGAGCACTCGACAAACACATTTCAAGAACATACACAAAGTCCCAGCTATGGACCTAGTGCATCATCATAACCGAGGTCTCTTGAATTTCACTACAAGTAATTGGATCTGATATCGAGATGTTTAGTGAAGTAGAATGGAAAAAATCGAATGCAACTACACAAGAACTAGTGTGTAACTGTCGTTCGGAATCAGTTTTGCGCAGTGTTAACTGAAACATGGATATCTGACTCATACGTATTTCGTTTTGGCTCCACAAGTAGTCAAAACATTTGTGACGACCTGATGCTTCAAAGAATTCTTCCATAGGGAGCTTTTGGAGAACTTTTCTTAAGGAGTTCGTTCAGAAACTTGTGTAGAAACTTTCTTAATGAGCACTCGACAAACACATTTCAAGAACATACACAAAGTCCCAGCTATGGACCTAGTGCATCATCATAACCGAGGTCTCTTGCATTTCCCTAGAAGTAATTGGATCTAATATGGAGATGTTTAGTGAAGTAGAATGGAAAAAATCGAATGCAACTACACAAGAACTAGTCTGTAACTGTCGTTCGGAATCAGTTTTGCGAAGTGTTAACTGAAACATGGATATCCGACTCATACGGAGTCTGTTTTGGCTCAAAAAGTAGCCAAAACGTTTGTAACGACCAGATGATTCAAAGGATTCTTTCATATGGAACTTTTGGAGAAATGAGTTCGTTCGGAAACTTGTGTAGAAACTTTCTTAATGAGCACTCGACAAACGCATTTCGAGAACATACACAAAGTCCCAGCTATGGACCTAGTCCATCATCATAACCGAGGTCTCTTGCATTTCCCAACAAGTAATTGGATCTCATATGGAGATGTTTAGTGAATTTGAATGGAAAAAATCGAATGCAACTACACAAGAACTAGTGTGTAACTATCGTTCGGAATCAGTTTCGCGCAGTGTTAACTGAAACATGGATATATGACTCATACGGAGTCCGTTTTGGCTCCACAAGTAGTCAAAACATTTGTGACAACCAGATGCTTCAAAGGATTCTTTCATAGGGAGCTTTTGGAGGACTTTTCTTAAGGAGTTTGTTCAGAAACTTGTATAGAAACTTTCTTAATGAGCACTCGACAAACGCATTTCGAGAACATACACAAAGTCCGGGCTATGGACCTAGTGCATCATCATAACCGAGGTCTCTTGCATTTCCCTACAAATAATTGGATCTCATATGGAGATTTTTAGTGAAGTAGAATGGAAAAAATGGAATGCAACTACACAAGAACTAGTCTTTAACTGTTGTTCGGAATCAGTTTTGCGCAGTGTGAACTGAAACATGGATATCTGACTCATACGGAGTCTGTTTTGGCTCCACAAGTAGTCAAAACGTTTTGTGACGACCAGATGCTTCAAAGGATTCTTTCAAAGGGAACTTTTGGAGAAATTTTCTGAAGGAGTTCGTTCAGAAACTTGTAAAGAAACTTTCTTAATGAGCACTCGACAAACGCATTTCGAGAACATACACAAAGTCCCAGCTATGGACCTAGTGCATCATCATAACCGAGGTCTCTTGCATTTCCCTACAAGTAATTGGATCTCATATGGAGATGTTTAGTGAAGTAGAATGGAAAAATTAGAATGCAACTACACAAGAACTAGTATGTAACTGTCGTTCGGAATCAGTTTTGCGCAGTCTTTACTGAAACATGGATGTCTGACTCATACAGAGTCCGTTTTGGCTCCACAAGTAGTCAAAACGTTTGTGACGACCAGATGCTTCAAAGGATTCTTTCATAGGGAGCTCTTGGAGAACTTTTCTTAAGGAGTTCGTTCAGAAACTTGTACAGAAACTTTCTTAATGAGGACTCGACAAACGCATTTCGAGAACATACACAAAGTCCCAGCTATGGACCTAGTGCATCATCATAACCGAGGTCTCTTGCATTTCCCTACAAGTAATTCAATCTCATATGGAGTTGTTTTGTGAAGTATAATGGAAAAAATCGAATGCAACTACACAAGAACTAGTGTGGAACTATCGTTCGGAATCAGTTTTGCGCAGTGTTAACTGAAACATGGATAGCTGACTCATACGGAGTCCGTTTTGGCTCCACAAGTAGTCAAAATGTTTGTGACGACCAGATGATTCAAAGGATTCTTTCATAGGGAACTTTTGAAGAACTTTTCTTAAGGAGTTTGTTTAGAAACTTGTATAGAAACTTTCTTAATGAGCACTCGACAAACGCATTTCGAGAACATACACAAAGTCCCGGCTATGGACCTAGTGCATCATCATAACTGAGGTCTCTTGCATTTCCCTACAAGTAATTAAATCTCATATGGAGTTGTTTAGTGAAGTAGAATGGAAAAAATCGAATGCAACTACACAAGAACTAGTGTGGAACTATCGTTCGGAATCAGTTTTGCGCAGTGTTAACTGAAACATGGATAGCTGACTCATACGGAGTCCGTTTTGGCTCCACAAGTAGTCAAAACGTTTGTGACGACCAGATGATTCAAAGGATTCTTTCATAGGGAACTTTTGAAGAACTTTTCTTAAGGAGTTTGTTTAGAAACTTGTATAGAAACTTTCTTAATGAGCACTCGACAAACGCATTTCGAGAACATACACAAAGTCCCGGCTATGGACCTAGTGCATCATCATAACCGAGGTCTCTTGCATTTCCCTACAAGTAATTGGATCTCATATGGAGATGTTTAGTGAAGTAGAATGGAAAAAATCGAATGCAACTACACAAGAACTAGTCTTTATCTGCTGTTCGGAATCAGTTTTGCGCAGTGTTAACTGAAACATGGATATCTGACTCATACGGAGTCTATTTTGGCTCCACAAGTAGTCAAAACGTTTTGTGACGACCAGATGCTTCAAAGGATTCTTTCAATGGGAACTTTTGGAGAAATTTTCTTAAGGAGTTCGTTCAGAAACTTGTATAGAAACTTTCTTAATGAGGACTCGACAAACGCATTTCGAGAACATACACAAAGTCCCGGCTATGGACCTAGTGCATCATCATAACTGAGGTCTCTTGCATTTCCCTAAAAGTAATTGGATCTCATATGGAGATGTTTAGTGAAGTAGAATGGAAAATTTTGAATGCAACCACACAAGAACTAGTATGTAACTGTCGTTCGGAATCAGTTTTGCGCAGTGTTAACTGAAACATGGATATCTGACTCATACGGAGTCCGTTTTGGCTCCACAAGTAGTCAAAACATTTGAGACGACCTGATGCTTCAAATAATTCTTTCATAGGGAGCTTTTGGAGAACTTTTCTTAAGGAGTTCGTTCAGAAACTTGTGTAGAAACTTTCTTAATGAGCACTCGACAAACACATTTCAAGAACATACACAAAGTCCCAGCTATGGACCTAGTGCATCATCAAAACCGAGGTCTCTTGCATTTCCCTACAAGTAATTGGATCTGATATGGAGATGTTTAGTGAAGTAGAATGGAAAAAATCGAATGCAACTACACAAGAACTAGTCTGTAACTGTCCTTCGGAATCAGTTTTGCGAAGTGTTAACTGAAACATGGATATCCGACTCATACGGAGTCTGTTTTGGCTCAAAAAGTAGTCAAAACGTTTGTGACGACCAGATGATTCAAAGCATTCTTTCATATGGAACTTTTGGAGAAATGAGTTCGTTCGGAAACTTGTATAGAAACTTTCTTAATGAGCACTCGACAAACGCATTTCGAGAACATACACAAAGTCCCAGCTATGGACCTAGTCCATCATCAGAAACGAGGTCTCTTGCATTTCCCAACAAGTAATTGGATCTCATATGGAGATGTTTAGTGAAGTAGAATGGAAAAAATTGAATGCAACTACACAAGAACTAGTCTGTAACTTTCGTTCGGAATCAGTTTTGCACAGTGTTAACTGAAACATGGATATCTGACTCATACGGAGTCCGTTTTTGCTCCACAACTAGTCAAAACGTTTCTGACAACCAGATGCTTCAAAGGATTCTTTCATAGGGAGCTTTTGGAGAACTTTTCTTAAGGAGTTTGTTCAGAAACTTGTATAGAAACTTTCTTAATGAGCACTCGACAAACGCATTTCGAGAACATACACAAAGTCCCGGCTATGGACCTAGTGCATCATCATAACCGAGGTCTCTTGCATTTCCCTACAAGTAATTGGATCTCATATGGAGATGTTTAGTGAAGTAGAATGGAAAAAATCGAATGCAACTACACAAGAACTAGTCTTTAACTGTTGTTCGGAATCAGTTTTGCGCAGTGTTAACTGAAACATGGATATCTGACTCATACGGAGTCTGTTTTGGCTCCACAAGTAGTCAAAACGTTTTGTGACGACCAGATGCTTCAAAGGATTCTTTCAAAGGGAACTTTTGGAGAAATTTTCTTAAGGAGTTCGTTCAGAAACTTGTATAGAAACTTTCTTAATGAGCACTCGACAAACGCATTTCGAGAACATACACAAAGTCCCAGCTATGGACCTAGTGCATCATCATAACCGAGGTCTCTTGCATTTCCCTACAAGTAATTGGATCTCATATGGAGATGTTTAGTGAAGTAGAATGGAAAAATTTGAATGCAACTACACAAGAACTAGTATGTAACTGTCGTTCGGAATCAGTTTTGCGCAGTGTTTACTGAAACATGGATATCTGACTCATACAGAGTCCGTTTTGGCTCCACAAGTAGTCAAAACGTTTGTGACGACCAGATGCTTCAAAGGATGCTTTCATAGGGAGCTCTTGGAGAACTTTTCTTAAGGAGTTTGTTCAGAAACTTGTACAGAAACTTTCTTAATGAGGACTCGACAAACGCATTTCGAGAACATACACAAAGTCCCAGCAATCGACCTAGTGCATCATCATAACTGAGTTCTCTTGCATTTCCCTACAAGTAATTCAATCTCATATGGAGATGTTTAGTGAAGTAGAATGGAAAAAATCGAATGCAACTACACAAGAACTAGTGTGTAACTATCGTTCGGAATCATTTTTGCGCAGTGTTAACTGAAACATGGATAGCTGACTCATATGGAGTCCGTTTTGGCTCCACAAGTAGTCAAAACGTTTGTGATGACCAGATGATTCAAAGGATTCTTTCATAGGGAACTTTTGAAGAACTTTTCTTAAGGAGTTTGTTTAGAAACTTGTATAGAAACTTTCTTAATGAGCACTCGACAAACGCATTTCGAGAACATACACAAAGTCCCGGCTATGGACCTAGTGCATCATCATAACCGAGGTCTCTTGCATTTCCCTACATGTAAGTGGATCTCATATGGAGATGTTTAGTGAAGTAGAATGGAAAAAATGAATGCAACTACACAAGAACTAGTCTTTAACTCTTGTTCGGAATCAGTTTTGCGCAGTGTTAACTGAAACATGGATATCTGACTCATACGGAGTCTGTTTTGGCTCCACAAGTAGTCAAAACGTTTTGTGACGACCAGATGCTTCAAAGGATTCTTTCAAAGGGAACTTTTGGAGAAATTTTCTTAAGGAGTTCGTTCAGAAACTTGTATAGAAACTTTCTTAATGAGGACTCGACAAACGCATTTCGAGAACATACACAAAGTCCCGGCTATGGACCTAGTGCATCATCATAACCGAGGTCTCTTGCATTTCCGTAAAAGTAATTGGAACTCATATGGAGATGTTTAGTGAAGTAGATTGGAAAAAATCGAATGGAACTACACAAGAACTAGTGTGTAACTGTCGTTCGGAATCAGTTTTGCGCAGTGTTAACTGAAACATGGATATCTGACTCATACGGTGTCCGTTTTGGCTCCACAAGTAGTCAAAACATTTGTGACGACCTGATGCTTCAAGTAATTCTTTCATAGGGAGCTTTTGGAGAACTTTTCTTAAGGAGTTCGTTCAGAAACTTGTGTAGAAACTTTCTTAATGAGCACTCGACAAACACATTTCAAGAACATACACAAAGTCCCAGCTATGGACCTAGTGCATCATCATAACCGAGGTCTCTTGCATTTCCCTACAAGTAATTGGATCTGATATGGAGATGTTTAGTGAAGTAGAATGGAAAAAATCGAATGCAACTACACAAGAACTAGTCTGTAACTGTCGTTCGGAATCAGTTTTGCGAAGTGTTAACTGAAACATGGATATCCGACTCATACGGAGTACGTTTTGGCTCAAAAAGTAGTCAAAACGTTTCTGACGACCAGATGATTCAAAGGCTTCTTTCATATGGAACTTTTGGAGAAATGAGTTCGTTCGGAAACTTGTATAGAAACTTTCTTAATGAGCACTCGACAAACGCATTTCGAGAACAAACACAAAGTCCCAGCTATGGACCTAGTCCATCATCATAACCGAGGTCTCTTGCATTTCCCAACAAGTAATTGGATCTCATATGGAGATGTTTAGTGAATTTGAATGGAAAAAATCGAATGCCACTACACAAGAACTAGTCTGTAACTATCGTTCGGAATCAGTTTCGCGCAGTGTTAACTGAAACATGGATATCTGACTCATACGGAGTCCGTTTTTGCTCCACAAGTAGTCAAAACGTTTCTAATGACCAGATGCTTCAAAGGATTCTTTCATAGGGAGCTTTTGGAGAACTTTTCTTAAGGAGTTTGTTCAGAAACTTGTATAGAAACTTTCTTAATGAGCACTCGAGAAACGCATTTCGAGAACATACACAAAGTCCCGGCTATGGACCTAGTGCATCATCATAACCGACGTCTCTTGCATTTCCCTACAAGTAATTGGATCTCATATGGAGATGTTTAGTGAAGTAGAATGGAAAAAATCGAATGCAACTACACAAGAACTAGTCTTTAACTGTTGTTCGGAATCAGTTTTGCGCAGTGTTAACTGAAACATGGATATCTGACTCATACGGAGTCTGTTTTGGCACCACAAGTAGGCAAAACGTTTTGTGACGACCAGATGCTTCAAAGGATTCTTTCAAAGGGAACTTTTGGAGAAATTTTCTTAAGGAGTTCGTTCAGAAACTTGTATAGAAACTTTCTTAATGAGCACTCGACAAACGCATTTAGAGAACATACACAAAGTCCCGGCTATGGACCTAGTGCATCATCATAACCGAGGTCTCTTGCATTTCCCTAAAAGTAATTGGATCTCATATGGAGATGTTTAGTGAAGTAGAATGGAAAAATTTGAATGCAACTACACAAGAACTAGTATGTAACTGTCGTTCGGAATCAGTTTCTCGCAGTGTTACTGAAACATGGATATCTGACTCATACAGAGTCCGTTTTGGCTCCACAAGTATTGAAAACGTTTTTGACGACCAGATGCTTCAAAGGATTCTTTCATAGGGAGCTCTTGGAGAACTTTTCTTAAGGAGTTCGTTCAGAAACTTGTACAGAAACTTTCTTCATGAGGACTCGACAAACGCATTTCGAGAACATACGCAAAGTCCCAGCTATGGACCTAGTGCATCATCATAACAGAGGTCTCTTGCATTTCCCTACAAGTAATTCAATCTCATATGGAGATGTTTAGTGAAGTAGAATGGAAAAAATCGAATGCAACTACACAAGAACTAGTGTGTAACTATCGTTCGGAATCAGTTTTGCGCAATGTTAACTGAAGCATGGATAGCTGACTCATACGGAGTCCGTTTTGGCTCCACAAGTAGTCAAAACGTTTGTGACGACCAGATGATTCAAAGGATTCTTTCATAGGGAACTTTTGAAGAACTTTTCTTAAGGAGTTTGTTTAGAAACTTGTATAGAAACTTTCTTAATGAGCACTCGACAAACGCATTTCGAGAACATACACAAAGTCCTAGCTATGGACCTAGTGCATCATCATAGACAAGGTCTCTTGCATTTCCCTACAAGTAATTGGATCTCATATGGAGATGTTTAGTGAAGTAGAATGGGAAAAATCGAATGCAACTACACAAGAACTAGTCTGTAACTGTCGTTCGGAATCAGTTTTGCGCAGTGTTAACTGAAACATGGATATCTGACTCATGCAGAATCCGTGTTGGCTCCACAAGTAGTCAAAAATTTTGTGACGACCAGATTCTTCGAAGGATTCTTTCATAGGGAGCTTTTGGAGAACTTTTCTTAAGGAGTTCGTTCAGAAACTTGTATAGAAACTTTCTTAATGAGCACTCGACAAACGCATTTCGAGAACATGCACAAAGTCCCGGCTATGGACCTAGTGCATCATCATAACCGAGGTCTCTTGCATTTCCCTACAAGTAATTGGATCTCATATGGAGTTGTTTAGTGAAGTAGAATGGAAAAAATCGAATGCAACTACACAAGAACTAGTCTTTAACTGTCGTTCGGAATCAGTTTTGCGCAGTGTTTACTGAAACATGGATATCTGACTCATACGGAGTCCGTTTTGGCTCCACAAGTAGTCAAAATGTTTGTGATGACCTGATGCTTCAAAATATTCTTTCATAGGGAGCTTTTGGAGAACTTTTCTTAAGGAGTTCGTTCAGAAACTTGTGTAGAAACTTTCTTAATGAGCACTCGACAAACACATTTCAAGAACATACACAAAGTCCCAGCTATGGACCTAGTGCATCATCATAACCGAGGTCTCTTGCAATTCCCAACAAGTAATTGGATCTCATATGGAGATGTTTAGTGAAGTAGAATGGAAAAAGTCGAATGCAACTACACAAGAACTAGTCTGTAACTGTCGTTCGGAATCAGTTTTGCGAAGTGTTAACTAAAACATGGATATCTTACTCATACGGAGTCCGTTTTGGCTCCACATGTATTCAAAACGTTTGTGACGACCAAATGCTTCAAAGGATTCTTTCATATGGAACTTTTGGAGAACTAAGTTCGTTCGGAAACTTGTATACAAACTTTCTTAATGAGCACTCGACAAACGCATTTCGAGAACATACACAAAGTCCCAGCTATGGACCTAGTGCATAATCATAACCGAGGTCTCTTGCATTTCCCTACAAGTAATTGGATATCATATGGAGATGTTTAGTGAAGTAGAATGGAAAATATCGAATACAACTACACAAGAACTAGTCTGTAACTTCCGTTCGGAATCAGTTTTGCGCAGTGTTATCTGAAACATGGATATCTGACTCATACGGAGTCCGTTTTTGCTCCACAACTAGTCAAAATATTTGTGACGACCAGATGCTTCAAAGGATTCTTTCATAGGGAGCTTTTGGAGTACTTTTTAAGGAGTTTATTCAGAAACTTGTATTGAAACTTTCTTAATGAGCACTCGACAAACGCATTTCAAGAACATACACAAAGTCCCAGCTATGGACCTAGTGCATCATCATAATCGAGGTCTCTTGCATTTCCCTACAAGTAATTGGATCTCATATGGAGATGTTTAGTGAAGTAGAATGGAAAAAATCGAATGCAACTACACAAGAACTAGTAATTAACTGTTGTTCGGAATCAGTTTTGCGCAGTGTTAACTGAAACATGGATATCTGACTCATACAGAGTCCGTTTTGGCTCCACAAGTAGTCAAAACGTTTGTGACGACCAGATGCTTCAAAGGATTCTTTCAAAGGGAACTTTTGGAGAACTTTTCTTAAGGAGTTCGTTCAGAAACTTGTATAAAAACTTTCTTAATGAGCACTCGACAAACGCATTTCGAGAACATACACAAAGTCCCAGCAATGGACCTAGTGCATCATCATAACCGAGGTCTCTTGATTTCCCTACAAGTAATTGGATCTCATATGGAGATGTTTAGTGAAGTAGAATGGAAAAAATCGAATGCAACTACACTAGAACTAGTCTGTAGTTGTCGTTCGGAATCAGTTTTGCGCAGTGTTAACTGAACCATGGATATCTGACTCATACGGAGTACGTTTTGGCTCCACAAGTAGTCAAAACATTTGTGACGACCTGATGCTTCAAAGGATTCTTTCATAGGGAGCTTTTGGAGAACTTTTCTTAAGGAGTTCGTTCAGAAACTTGTGTAGAAACTTTCTTAATGAGCACTCGACAAACACATTTCAAGAACATACACAAAGTCCGAGCTATGGACCTAGTGCATCATCATAACCGAGGTCTCTTGCATTTCCCTACAAGTAATTGGATCTGATATGGAGATGTTTAGTGAAGTAGAATGGAAAAAATCAAATGCAACTACACAAGAACTAGTCTGTAACTGTCGTTCGGAATCAGTTTTGCGAAGTGTTAACTGAAACATGGATATCCTACTCATACGGAGTCCGTTTTGGCTCAAAAAGTAGTCAAACGTTTGTGACGACTAGATGATTCAAAGGATTCTTTCATATGGAACTTTTGGAGAAATGAGTTCGTTCGGAAACTTGTATAGAAACTTTCTTAATGAGCACTCGACAAACGCATTTCGAGAACATACACAAAGTCCCAGCTATGGACCTAGTCCATCATCATAACCGAGGTCTCTTGCAATTCCCTACAAGTAATTGGATCTCATATGGAGATGTTTAGTGAAGTACAATGGAAAAAATTGAATGCAACTACACAAGAACTAGTCTGTAACTTTCGTTCGGAATCAGTTTTGCGCAGTGTTAACTGAAACATGGATATCTGACTCATACGGAGTCCGTTTTTGCTCCACAACTAGTCAAAACGTTTCTGACGACCAGATGCTTCAAAGGATTCTTTCATAGGGAGCTTTTGGGGAACTTTTCTTAAGGAGTTTGTTCAGAAACTTGTATAGAAACTTTCTTAATGAGCACTCGACAAACGCATTTCGAGAACATACACATAGTACCGGCTATGGACCTAGTGTATCATCATAATTGACGTCTCTTGCATTTCCCTACAAGTAATTGGATCTCATATGGAGATGTTTATTGAAGTAGAATGGAAAAAATCGAATGCAACTACACAAGAACTAGTCTTTAACTGTTGTTCGGAATCAGTTTTGCGCAGTGTTAACTGAAACATGGATATCTGACTCATACGGAGTCTGTTTTGGGTCCACAAGTAGTCAAAACGTTTTGTGACGACCGGATGCTTCAAAGGATTCTTTCAAAGGGAACTTTTGGAGAAATTTCTTAAGGAGTTCGTTCAGAAACTTGTATAGAAACTTTCTTAATGAGCACTCGACAAACACATTTCGAGAACATACACAAAGTCCCAGCTATGGACCTAGTGCATCATCATAACCGAGGTCTCTTGCAATTCCCTACAAGTAATTGGATCTCATATGGAGATGTTTAGTGAAGTAGAATGGAAAAAATCGAATGCAACTACACAAGAACTAGTCTGTAACTGTCGTTCGGAATCAGTTTTGCGAAGTGTTAACTAAAACATCGATATCTTACTCATACGGAGTCCGTTTTGGCTCCACATGTATTCAAAACGTTTGTGACGACCAAATGCTTGAAAGGATTCTTTCATATGGAACGTTTGGAGAACTAAGTTTGTTCGGAAACTTGTATACAAACTTTCTTAATGAGCACTCGACAAACGCATTTCGAGAACAGACACAAAGTCCCAGCTATGGACCTAGTGCATCATCATAACCGAGGTCTCTTGCATTTCCCTACAAGTAATTGGATTTCATATGGAGATGTTTAGTGAAGTAGAATGGAAAATATCGAATACAACTACACAAGAACTATTCTGTAACTTCCGTTCGGAATCAGTTTTGCGCAGTGTTAACTGAAACATGGATATCTGACTCATACGGAGTCCGTTTTTGCTCCACAACTAGTCAAAACATTTGTGACGACCAGATGCTTCAAAGGATTCTTTCACAGGGAGCTTTTGGAGTACTTTTTAAGGAGTTTGTTCAGAAACTTGTATAGAAACTTTCTTAATGAGCACTCGACAAAAGCATTTCAAGAACATACACAAAGTCCCAGCTATGGACCTAGTGCATCATCATAATCGAGGTCTCTTGCATTTCCCTACAAGTAATTGGATCTCATATGGAGATGTTTAGGGAAGTAGAATGGAAAAAATCGAATGCAACTACACAAGAACTAGTAATTAACTGTTGTTCGGAATCAGTTTTGCGCAGTGTTAACTGAAACATGGATATCTGACTCATACAGAGTCCGTTTTGGCTCCACAAGTAGTCAAAACGTTTGTGACGACCAGATGCTTCAAAGGATTCTTTCAAAGGGAACTTTTGGAGAACTTTTCTTAAGGAGTTCGTTCAGAAACTTGTACAGAAACTTTCTTAATGAGCAGTCGACAAACGCATTTTGAGAACATACACAAAGTCCCAGCTATGGACCTAGTGCATCATCATAACCGAGGTCTCTTGCATTTCCCTACAAGTAATTCAATCTCATATGGAGATGTTTAGTGAAGTAGAATGGAAAAAATCGAATGCAACTACACAAGAACTAGTGTGTAACTATCGTTCGGAATCAGTTTTGCGCAGTGTTAAATGAAACATGGATAGCTGACTCATACAGAGTCCGTTTTGGCTCCACAAGTAGTCAAAATGTTTGTGACGACCAGATTCCTCAAAGGATTCTTTCATAGGGAACTTTTGGAGAACTTTTCTTAAGGAGTTCGTTCAGAAACTTGTATAGAAACTTTCTTAATGAGCACTCGACAAACCCATTTCGAGAACATACACAAAGTCCCAGCTATGGACCTAGTGCATCATCATAACTGAGGTCTCTTGCATTTCACTAAAAGGAATTGGATCTCATATGGAGATGTTTAGTGAAGTAGAATGGAAAAAATCGAATGCAACTACACTAGAACTAGTCTGTAGTTGTCGTTCGGAATCAGTTTTGCGCAGTGTTAACTGAAACATGGATATCTGACTCATACGGAGTTCATTTTGGCTCCACAGGTAGGCCAAACATTTTTGACGACCAAGTGCTTCAAAGGTTTCTTTCATAGGGAGATTTTGGAGAACTTTTTTAAGGAGTTCGTTCAGAAACTTGTATAGAAACTTTCTTAATGAGGACTCGACAAACTCATTTCGAGAACATACACAAAGTCCCAGCTATGGACCTAGTGCATCATCATAACCGAGGTCTCTTGCATTTCCCTACAAGTAATTGGATATCATATGGAGATGTTTAGTGAAGTAGAATGGAAATATTTGAATGCAACTACACAAGAACTAGTATGTAACTGTCGTTCGGAATCTGTTTTGCACAGTGTTAACTGAAACATGGATATCTGACTCATACGGAGTCCGTTTTTGCTCCACAACTAGTCAAAACGTTTCTGACGACCAGATGCTTCAAAGGATTCTTTCATAGGGAGCTTTTGGATAACTTTTCTTAAGGAGTTTGTTCAGAAACTTGTATAGAAACTTTCTTAATGAGCACTCGACAAACGCATTTCGAGAACATACACAAAGTCCCGGCTATGGACCTAGTGCATCATCATAACCGAGGTCTCTTGCATTTCCCTACAAGTAATTGGATCTCATATGGAGATTTTTAGTGAAGTAGAATGGAAAAAATCGAATGCAACTACACAAGAACTAGTCTTTAACTGTTGTTCGGAATCAGTTTTGCGCAGTGTTAACTGAAACATGGATATCTGACTCACACAGAATCCGTTTTGGCTCCACAAGTAGTCAAAAATTTTGTGACGACCAGATTCTTCAAAGGATTCTTTCATAGGGAACTTTTGGAGAACTTTTCTTAAGGAGTTCGTTCAGAAACTTGTGTAGAAACTTTCTTAATGAGCACTCGACAAACCCATTTCGAGAACATACACAAAGTCCCGGCTATGGACATAGTGCATCATCATAACCGAGGTCAATTGCATTTCCATACAAGTAATTGGATCTCATATGGAGATGTTTAGTGAAGTAGAATGGAAAAAATCGAATGCAACTACACTAGAACTAGTCTGTAGTTATCGTTCGGAATCAGTTTTGCGCAGTGTTAACTGAAACATGGATATCTGACTCATACGGAGTCCATTTTGGCTCCACAGGTAGGCCAAACATTTTTGACGACCAAGTGCTTCAAAGGTTTCTTTCATAGGGAGATTTTGGAGAACTTTTCTGAAGGAGTTCGTTCAGAAACTTGTATAGAAACTTTCTTAATGAGGACTCGACAAACGCATTTCGAGAACATACACAAAGTCCCAGCTATGGACCTAGTGCATCATCATAACCGAGGTCTCTTGCATTTCCCTACAAGTAATTCAATCTCATATGGAGATGTTTAGGGAAGTAGAATGGAAAAAACCGAATGCAACTACACAAGAACTAGTGTGTAACTATCGTTCGAAATCAGTTTTGCCCAGTGTTAACTGAAGCATGGATCTGACTCATACGGAGTCCGTTTTGGCTCCACAAGTAGTCAAAACATTTGTGACGACCAGATGATTCAAAGGATTCTTTCATAGGGAACTTTTGAAGAACTTTTCTTAAGGAGTTTGTTCAGAAACTTGTATAGAAACTTTCTTAATGAACACTCGACAAACGCATTTCGAGAACATACACAAAGTCCCAGCTATGGACCTAGTGCATCTTCATAACCAAGGTCTCTTGCATTTCCCTACAAGTAATTGGATCTCATATGTAGATGTTTAGTGAAGTAGAATGGAAAAAATCGAATGGAACTACACAAGAACTAGTCTGTAACTGTCGTTCGGAATCAGTTTTGCGCAGTGTTAACTGAAACATGGATATCTGACTCATACAGAGTCCGTTTTGGCTCCACAAGTAGTCAAAATGTTTGTGACGACCAGATTCTTCAAAGGATTCTTTCATAGGGAACTTTTGGAGAACTTTTCTTAAGGAGTTCGTTCAGAAACTTGTATAGAAACTTTCTTAATGAGCACTCGACAAACCCGTTTCGAGAACATACACAAAGTCCCAGCTATGGACCTAGTGCATCATCATAACCGAGGTCTCTTGCATTTCCCTACAAGTAATTGGATCTCATATGGAGATGTTTAGTGAAGTAGAATGGAAAAAATCGAATGCAACTACACAAGAACTAGTCTGTAGTTGTCGTTCGGAATCAGTTTTGCGCAGTGTTAACTGAAACATGGATATCTGACTCATACGGAGTCCATTTTGGCTCCACGGGTAGGCCAATCGTTTTTGATGACCAAGTGCTTCAAAGGTTTCTTTCATAGGGAGCTTTTGGAGAACTTTTCTTAAGGAGTTCGTTCAGAAACTTGTATAGAAACTTTCTTAATGAGGACTCGACAAACGCATTTCGAGAATATACACAAAGTCCCAGCTATGGACCTAGTGCATCATCATAACCAAGGTCTCTTGCATTTCCCTACAAGTAATTGGATCTCATATGGAGATGTTTACTGAAGTAGAATGGAAAAATTCGAATGCAACTACACAAGAACCAGTGTGTAACTCTCGCTCGGAATCAGTTTTTCCAAGTGTTAACTAAAACACGGATATCTGACTCATACGGAGTCCGTTTTGGCTCCACAAGTAGTCAAAACATTTGTGACGACCAGATGATTCGAAGGATTCTTTCATAGGGAACTGTTGGAGAACTTTTCTGAAAGAGTTTGTTCAGAAACTTGTATAGAAACTTTCTTAATGAGCACTCGACAAACGCATTTCGAGAACATACACAAAGTCCCAGCTATGGACCTAGTGCATCATCATAACCGAGGTCTCTTGCATTTCCCTACAAGTAATTGGATCTCATATGCAGATGTTTAGTGAAGTAGAATGGAAAAAATCGAATGCAACTAGACAAGAACCAGCGTGTAACTATCGCTCGGAATCAGTTTTGCCAAGTGTTAACTGAAACACGGATATCTGACTCATACGGAGTCCGTTTTGGCTCCACAAGTAGTCAAAACATTTGTGACGACCAGATGATTCAAAGGATTCTTTCATAGGGAACTGTTGGAGAACTTTTCTTAAGGAGTTTGTTCAGAAACTTGTATAGAAACTTTCTTAATGAGCACTCGACAAACGCATTTCGAGAACATACACAAAGTCCCAGCTATGGACCTAGTGCATCATCATAACCGAGGTCTCTTGCATTTCCCTACAAGTAATTGGATCTCATATGGAGATGTTTAGTGAAGTAGAATGGAAAAATTCGAATGCAACTACACAAGAACCAGTGTGTAACTGTCGCTCGGAATCAGTTTTGCCAAGTGTTAACTGAAACATGGATATCTGACTCATACGGAGTCCGTTTTGGCTCCACAAGTAGTCAAAACATTTATGACGACCAGATGATTCAAAGGATTCTTTCATAGGGAACTGTTGGAGAACGTTTCTTAAGGAGTTTGTTCAGAAACTTGTATAGAAACTTTCTTAATGAGCACTCGACAAACGCATTTCGAGAACATGCACAAAGTCCCAGCTATGGACCTTGTGGATCATCATAAGCGAGGTCTCTTGCATTTCCCTAAAAGTAATTGGATCTCATATGGAGATGTTTAGTGAAGTAGAATGGAAAAAATTGAATGCAACTACACAAGAACTAGTCTGTAACTGTCGTTCGGAATTGGTTTTGCGAAGTGTTAACTGAAACATGGATATCTGACTCATACGGAGTCCGTTTTGGCTCCACAAGTAGTCAAAATGTTTGTGACGATGAGATGCTTCAAATGATTCTTTCATAGGGAGCTTTTGGAGAACTTTTCTTAAGGAGTTCGTTCTGAAACTTGTATAGAAACTTTCTTAATGAGCACTCGACAAACGCATTTCGAGAACATACACAAAGTCTCAGCTATGGACCTTGTGCATCATCATAACCGAGGTCTCTTGCATTTCCCTACAAGTAATTGGATCTCATATGGAGATGTTTAGTGAAGTAGAATGGAAAAAATCGAATGCAACTACACTAGAACTAGTCTGTAAGTGTCGTTCGGAATCAGTTTTGCGCAGTGCTAACTGAAACAGGGATATCTAACCTATACGGAGTCCGTTTTGGCTCCAAAAGTAGTCAAAACATTTTGTGATGACCAGATGATTCAAAGGATTCTTTCATAGGGAACTGTTGGAGAACGTTTCTTAAGGAGTTCGTTCAGAAATTTGTATAGAAACTTTCTTAATGAGCACACGACAAACGCATTTCGAGAACATGCACAAAGTCCCAGCTATGGACCTTGTGCATCATCATAAGCGAGGTCTCTTGCATTTCCCTACAAGTAATTGGATCTCATATGGAGATGTTTAGTGAAGTAGAATGGAAAAATTCGAATGCAACTACACAAGAACCAGTGTGTAACTGTCGCTCGGAATCAGTTTTGCCAAGTGTTAACTGAAACACGGATATCTGACTCATACGGAGTCCGTTTTGGCTCCACAAGTAGTAAAAACGTTTGTGACAACCAGATGATTCAAAGGATTCTTTCATAGGGATATTTTGGAGAACTTTTCTTAAGGAGTTCGTTCAGAAACTTGTATAGAAACTTTCTTAATGAGCACTCGACAAACGCATTTCGAGAACATACACAAAGTCTCAGCTATGGACCTTGTGCATCATCATAACCGAGGTCTCTTGAATTTCCCTACAAGTAATTGGATCTCTAATGGAGATGTTTAGTGAAGTAGAATGGAAAAAATCGAATGCAACTACACAAGAACTAGTCTGTAACTATCGTTCAGAGTCAGTTTTGCGCAGTGTTAATTGAAACATGGATCTCTGACTCATACGGAGTCTGTTTTGGCTCCACAAGTAGTCAAAACATTTGTGACGACCAGATGCTTCAAAGGATTCTTTCAAAGGGAACTTTTGAAGAACGTTTCTTAAGGAGTTCGTTCAGAAACTTGTATAGAAACTTTCTTAATGAGCACTCGACAAACGCATTTCGAGAATATACACAAAGTCCCAGCTATGGACCTAGTGCATCATCATAATCGAGGTCTCTTGCATTTCCCTACAAGTAATTGGATCCCATATTGAGATGTTTAGTGAAGTAGAATGGAAAAAATCGAATGCAACTACACAAGAACTAGTCTGTAGCTGTCGTTCGGAATCAGTTTTGCACAGTGTTTACTGAAACATGGATATCTGACTCATACGGAGACCGTTTTGGCTCCACAAGTAGGCCAACCGTTTTTGACGACCATATGCTTCAAAGGATTCTTTCATAGGGAGCTTTTGGATAACTTTTCTTAAGGAGTTCGTTAAGAAAATTGTATAGAAACTTTCTTAATGAGGACTCGACAAACGCATTTCGAGAACATACACAAAGTCCCAGCTATGGACCTAGTGCATCATCATAACCGAGGACTCTTGCATTTCCCTAAAACTAATTGGATCTCATATGCAGATGTGTAGTGAAGTAGAATGGAAAAAATCAAATGCAACTACACAAGAACTAGTCTGTAACTATCGTTAGGAATCAGTTTTGCGCAGTGTTAACTGAAACATCGATATCTTACTCATACGGAGTCAGTTTTGGCTCCACAAGTAGTCAAAACGTTTGTGACGACCAGATGCTTCAAAGGATTCTTTCATAGGGAGATTTTGGAGAACGTTTCTTAAGGAGTTCGTTCAGAAACTTGTATAGAAACTTTCTTAATGAGGACTCGACAAACGCATTTATGGAAGATACACAAAGTCCCAGCTATGGACCTAGTGCATCATCATAACTGAGGTCTCTTGCATTTCCCTACAAGTAATTGGATCTCATATGGAGATGTTTAGTGAAGTAGAATGGAAAAATTCGAATGCAACTACACAAGAACCAGTGTGTAACTGTCGCTCGGAATCAGTTTTGCCAAGTGTTAACTGAAACACGGATATCTGACTCATACGGAGTCCGTTTTGGCTCCACAAGTAGTCAAAAAGTTTGTGACGACCAGATGATTCAAAGGATTCTTTCATAGGGAACTGTTGGGGAACTTTTCTTAAGGAGTTTGTTCAGAAACTTCCTTAATAAGCACTCGACAAACGCATTTCGAGAACATAAACAAAGTCCCAGCTATGGACCTAGTGCATCATCATAAACGAGGTCTCTTGCATTTCCCTACAAGTAATTGGATCTCATATGGAGATGTTTAGTGAAGTAGAATGGAAAAAATCGAATGCAACTAGACAAGAACCAGTGTGTAACTGTCGCTCGGAATCAGTTTTGCCAAGTGTTAACTGAAACACGGATATCTGACTCATACGGAGTCCGTTTTGGCTCCACAAGTAGTCAAAACGTTTGTGACGACCAGATGATTCAAAGGCTTCTTTCATAGGGAACTGTTGGAGAACGTTTCTTAAGGAGTTTGTTCAGAAACTTGTATAGAAACTTTCTTAATGAGCACTCGACAAACGCATTTCGAGAACATGCACAAAGTTTCAGCTATGGACCTTGTGCATCATCATAATCGAGGTCTCTTGCATTTCCCTACAAGTAATTGGATCTCATATGGAGATGTTTAGTGAAGTAGAATGGAAAAAATTGAATGCAACTACACAAGAACTAGTCTGTAACTTTCTTTCGGAATCAGTTTTGCGAAGTGTTAACTGAAACATGGATATCTGACTCATACGGAGTCCGTTTTGGCTCCACAAGTAGTCAAAATGTTTGTGACGACCAGATGCTTCAAAGGATTCTTTCATAGGGAGCTTTTGGAGAACTTTTCTTAAGGAGTTCGTTCAGAAACTTGTATAGAAAGTTTCTTAATGAGCACTCGACAAACGCATTTCGAGAACATACACAAAGTCTCAGCTATGGACCTTGTGCATCATCATAACCGAGGTCCCTTGCATTTCCCTACAAGTAATTGGATCTCATATGGAGATGTTTAGTGAAGTAGAATGGAAAAAATCGAATGCAACTACACAAGAACTAGTCTGTAGCTGTCGTTCGGAATCAGTTTTGCGCAGTGTTAACTGAAACATGGATATCTGACTCATACGGAGTCCATTTTGGCTCCACAGGTAGGCCATACATTTTTGACGACCAAGTGCTTCAAAGGTTTCTTTCATAGGGAGCTTTTGGAGAACTTTTCTTAAGGAGTTCGTTCAGAAACTTGTATAGAAACTTTCTTAATGAGGACTCGACAAACGCATTTCGAGAACATACACAAAGTCCCAGCTATGGACCTAGTGCATCATCATAACCGAGGTCTCTTGCATTTCCCTACAAGTAATTGGATCTTATATGGAGATGTTTAGTGAAGTAGAATGGAAAAATTCGAATGCAACTACACAAGAACCAGTGTGTAACTGTCGCTCGGAATCAGTTTTGCCAAGAGTTAACTGAAACACGGATATCTGACTCATACGGATTCCGTTTTGGCTCCACAAGTAGTCAAAATGTTTGTGACGACCAGATGATTCAAAGGATTCTTTCATAGGGAACTGTTGGAGAACTTTTCTTAAGGAGTTTGTTCAGAAACTTGTATAGAAACTTTCTTAATGAGCACTCGACAAACGCATTTCGAGAACATACACAAAGTCCCAGCTATGGACCTAGTGCATCATCATAACCGAGGTCTCTTGCATTTCCCTACAAGTAATTGGATCTCACATGGAGATGTTTAGTGAAGTAGAATGGAAAAATCGAATGCAACTAGACAAGAACCAGCGTGTAACTGTCGCTCGGAATCAGTTTTGCCAAGTGTTAACTGAAACACGGATATCTGACTCATACGGAGTCCGTTTTGGCTCCACAAGTAGTCAAAACATTTGTGACGACCAGATGATTCAAAGGATTCTTTCATAGGGAACTGTTGGAGAACTTTTCTTAAGGAGTTTGCTCAGAAACTTGTATAGAAACTTTCTTAATGAGCACTCGACAAACGCATTTCGAGAACATACACAAAGTCCCAGCTATGGAGCTTGTGCATCATCATAACCGAGGTCTCTTGCATTTCCCTACAAGTAATTGGATCTCATATGGAGATGTTTAGTGAAGTAGAATGGAAAAATTCGAATGCAACTACACAAGAACCAGTGTGTAACTGTCGCTCGGAATCAGTTTTGCCAAGTGTTAACTGAAACACGGATATCTGACTCATACTGAGTCCGTTTTGGCTCCACAAGTAGTAAAAACGTTTGTGACGACCAGATGATTCAAAGGATTCTTTCATAGGGATATTTTGGAGAACTTTTCTTAAGGAGTTCGTTCAGAAACTTGTATAGAAACTTTCTTAATGAGGACTCGACAAACGCATTTACAGAAGATACACAAAGTCCCAGCTATGGACCTAGTGCATCATCATAACCGATGTCTCTTGCATTTCCCTACAAGTAATTGGATCTCATATGGAGATGTTTAGTGAAGTAGAATGGAAAAATTCGAATGCAACTACACAAGAACCAGTGTGTAACTGTCGCTCGGAATCAGTTTTGCCAAGTGTTAACTGAAACACGGATATCTGACTCATACGGAGTCCGTTTTGGCTCCACAAGTAGTCAAAACGTTTGTGACGACCAGATGATTCAAAGGATTCTTTCATAGGGAGATTTTGGAGAACTTTTCTTAAGGAGTTCGTCCAGAAACTTGTATAGAAACTTTCTTAATGAGCACTCGACAAACGCATTTCGAGAACATGCACAAAGTCCCATCTATGGACCTAGTGCATCATCATAATCGAGGTCTCTTGCATTTCCCTACAAGTAATCGGATCTCATATGGAGATGTTTAGTGAAGTAGAATGGAAAAAATCGAATGCAACTAGACAAGAACCAGTGTGTAACTGTCGCTCGGAATTGGTTTTGCGAAGTGTTAACTGAAACATGGATATCTGACTCATACGGAGTCCGTTTTGGCTCCACAAGTAGTCAAAATGTTTGTGACGACCAGATGCTTCAAAGGATTCTTTCATAGGGAGCTTTTGGAGAACTTTTCTTAAGGAGCTTGTTCAGAAACTTGTATAGAAACTTTCTTAATGAGCACTCGACAAACGCATTTCGAGAACATGCACAAAGTCCCAGCTATGGACCTTGTGCATCATCATAATCGAGGTCTCTTGCATTTCCCTACAAGTAATTGGATCTCATATGGAGATGTTTAGTGAAGTAGAATGGAAAAAATTGAATGCAACTACACAAGAACTAGTCTGTAACTTTCTTTTGGAATTGGTTTTGCGAAGTGTTAACTGAAACATGGATATCTGACTAATACGGAGTCCGTTTTGGCTCCACAAGTAGTCAAAATGTTTGTGACGACCAGATGCTTCAAAGGATTCTTTCATAGTGAGCTTTTGGAGAACTTTTCTTAAGGAGTTCGTTCAGAAACTTGTATAGAAACTTTCTTAATGAGCACTCGACAAACGCATTTCGAGAACATACACAAAGTCTCAGCTATGGACCTTGTGCATCATCATAACCGAGGTCTCTTGCATTTCCCTACAAGTAATTGGATCTCATATGGAGATGTTTAGTGAAGTAGAATGGAAAAAATCGAATGCAACTACACTAGAACTAGTCTGTAAGTGTCGTTCGGAATCAGTTTTGCGCAGTGCTAACTGAAACAGGGATATCTAACTCATACGGAGTCCGTTTTGGCTCCACAAGTAGTCAAAACATTTTTCATGACCAGATGCTTCAAATTATTCTTTCATAGGGAGCTTTTGGAGAACTTTTCTTAAGGAGTTCGTTTAGAAACTTGTATAGAAACTTTCTTAATGAGCACTCGACAAACGCATTTCGAGAACATACACAAAGTCTCAGCTATGGACCTTGTGCATCCTCATAACCAAGGTCTCTTGCATTTCCCTACAAGTAATTGGATCTCATATGGAGATGTTTAGTGAAGTAGAATGGAAAAAATCGAATGCAACTACATAAGAACTAGTCTGTAACTATCGTTCGGAGTCAGTTTTGCGCGGTGTTAATTGAAACATGGATCTCTGACTCATACGGAGTCTGTTTTAGCTCCACAAGTATTCAAAACGTTTGTGACGACCAGATGCCTCAAAGGATTCTTCCAAAGGGAAGTTTTGGAGAACGTTTCTTAAGGAGTTCGTTCAGAAACTTGTATAGAAAATTCTTAATGAGCACTCGACAAACGCATTTCGAGAACATACACAAAGTCCCAGCTATGGACCTATTGCATCATCATAACCGTGGTCTCTTGGATTTCCCTACAAGTAATTGGATCTCATATGGAGATGTTTAGTGAAGTAAAATGGAAAAAATCGAATGCAACTACACAAGAACTAGTCTGTAACTATCGTTCGGAATCAATTTTGCGAAGTGTTAACTGAAACATGGATATCTGACACATACGGAGTCTGTTTTGGCTCCACAAGTAGTCAAAATGTTTGTGAAGACCAGATGCTTCAGATGATTCTTTCATATGGAGCTTTTGGAGAACTTTTCTTAAGGAGTTCGATCAGAAACTTGTATAGAAACTTTCTTAATGAGTACTCGACAAACGCATTTCGAGAACATACACAAAATCCCAGCTGTGGACCTTGTGCATCATCATAACCGAGGTCTCTTGCATTTCCCTACAAGTAATTGGATCTCATATGGAGATGTTTAGTGAAGTAGAATGGAAAAAATCGAATGCAACTACACAAGAACTAGTCTGTAACTGTCGTTCGGAATCGGTTTTGCCTAGTGTTAACTGAAACATGGATATCCGACTCATACGGAGTCCGTTTTGGCTCCACAAGTAGTCAAAACATTTGTGACGACCAGATGCTTCAAAGGATTCTTTCAAAGTGAACTTTTGGTGAACTTTTCTTAAGAAGTTCGTTCAGAAACTTGTATAGAAACTTTCTTAATGAGCACTCGACAAACGCATTTCGAGAACATACACCAAGTCCCAGCTATGGACCTAGTGCATCATCATAACAGAGGTCTCTTGCATTTCCCTACAAGTAATTGGATCTCATCTTGAGATGTTTAGTGAAGTAGAATGGAAAAAATTGAATGCAACTACACAAGAACTAGTGTGTAGCTGTCGTTCGGAATCAGTTTTGTGCAGTGTTAACTGAAACATGGATATCTGACTCATACGGAGTCTGTTTTGGCTCCACAAGTAGGCCAAACGTTTTTGACGACCAGATGCTTCAAAGGATTCTTTCATAGAGAGCTTTTGGAGAACTTTTCTTAAGGAGTTCGTTCAGAAACTTGTATAGAAACTTTCTTAATGAGGACTCGACAAACACATTTCGAGAACATACACAAAGTCCCATGTATGGACTTAGTACATCATCATAACCGAGGTCTCTTGCATTTCCCTATAAGTAATTGGATCTCATATGGAGATGTTTAGTGAAGTAGAATGGAAAAAATCGAATGCAACTAGACAAGAACTAGTCTGTAACTGTCGTTCGGAATCAGTTTTGCATAGTGTTAACTGAAACATGGATACCTGACTCATACGGAGTCCGTTTTGGCTCCACAAGTAGTCAAAACGTTTGTGACGACCAAATGCTTCAAAGGTTTGTTTCATAGGGAGTTTTGGAGAACTTTTCTTAAGGAGTTCGTTCATAAACTTGTATAGAAACTTTCTTAATGAGCACTCGACAAACGCATTTCGAGAACATACACAAAGTCCCAGCTATGGACCTAGTGCATCATCATAACCGAGGTCTCTTGCATTTCCCTACAAGTAATTAGATCTCATATGGAGATGTTTAGTGAAGTAGAATGGAAAAAATCGAATGCAACTACACAAGAACTAGTCTGTAACTATCGTTCGGAATCAG
This sequence comes from Triticum aestivum, assembly GCF_018294505.1. Taxonomy (NCBI): domain Eukaryota; kingdom Viridiplantae; phylum Streptophyta; class Magnoliopsida; order Poales; family Poaceae; genus Triticum; species Triticum aestivum. Next base: position 507,030,238 of record NC_057799.1, read on the forward strand.
TTTTGCGAAGTGTAAACTAAAACATGGATATCTGACTCGTACGGAGTCCGTTTTGGCTCCACAAGTAGTCAAAAAGTTTGTGATGACCAGATGCTTCAAAGTATTCTTTTCTAGGTAGCTTTTGGAGAACTTTCTTAATGTGTTCGTTCAGAAACTTGTATAGAAACTTCCTTAATGAGGACTCGACAAACGCATTCCGAGAACATACACAAAGTCTCAGCTATGGACCTTGTGCATCATCATAACCGAGGTCTCTTGCATTTCCCTACAAGTAATTGGATCTCATATGGAGATGTTTATTGAAGTAAAATGGGAAAAATCGAATGCAACTACACAAGAACTAATCTGTAACTATCGTTCGGAGTCAGTTTTGCGCAGTGTTAATTGAAACATGGATATCTGTCTCATTCGGAGTCCGTTTTGGCTCCACAAGTAGTCAAAACGTTTGTGACGACCAGATGCTTCAAAGGATTCTTTCAAAGGGAACTTTTGCAGAACTTTTCTTAAGGAGTTCGTTCAGAAACTTGTATAGAAACTTTCTTAATGAGCACTCGACAAACGCATTTCGAGAACATACACAAAGTCCCAGCTATGGACGAAGTGCATCATCATAATCGAGGTCTCTTGCATTTCCCTACAAGTAATTGGATCTCATATTGGGATGTTTAGTGAAGTAGAATGGAAAAAATCGAATGCAACTACACAAGAACTAGTGTGCACCTGTCGTTCGGAATCAGTTTTGCGCAGTGTTAACTGAAACATGAATATCTGACTCATACGAAGTCCGTTTAGGCTCCACAAGTAGGCCAAGCGTTTGTGACAACCAAATGCTTCAAAGGATTCTGTCATAGGGAGCTTTTGGATAACTTTTCTTAAGGAGTTCGTTCAGAAACTTGTATAGAAACTTTCTTAATGAGGACTCGACAAACGCATTTCGAGAACATACACAAAGTCCCAGCTATGGACCTAGTGCATCATCATAACCGAGTTCTCCTGCATTTCTCTACTAGTAATTGGATCTCATATGGAGATGTTTAGTGAAGTAGAATGGAAAAAATCGAATGCAACTACACAAGAACTAGTCTGTAACTGCTGCTCGGAATTAGTTTTGCGAAGTGTAAACTGAAACATGGATATCTGGCTCATACGGAGTCCGTTTTGGTTGCACAAGTAGTCAAAACGTTTGTGACGACCAGATGCTTCAAAGGATTCTTTTAAAGGGAACTTTTGCAGAACTTTTCTTAAGGAGTTCGTTCAGAAACTTGTATAGAAACTTTCTTAATGAGCACTCGACAAACGCATTTCGAGAACATACACAAAGTCCCAGCTATGGACCAAGTGCATCATCATAATTGAGGTCTCTTGCATTTCCCTACAAGTAATTGGATCTCATATTGAGATGTTTAGTGAAGTAGAATGGAAAAAATCGAATGCAACTACACAAGAACTACTGTGTAGCTGTCGTTCGGAATCAGTTTTGCGCAGTGTTAACTGAAACATGGATATCTGACTCATACGGAGTCTGTTTAGGCTCCACAAGTAGGCCAAGCGTTTGTGACAACCAGATGCTTCAAAGGATTCTATCATAGGGAGCTTTTGGATAACTTTTCTTAAGGAGTTCGTTCAGAAACTTGTATAGAAACTTTCTTAATGATTACTCGACAAACGCATTCCGAGAACATACACAAAGTCCCAGCTATGGACCTAGTGCATCATCATAACCGAGTTCTCCTGCATTTCTCTACAAGTAATTGGATCTCATATGGAGATGTTTAGTGAAGTAGAATGGAAAAAATCGAATGCAACTACACAAGAACTAGTCTGTAACTGCTGCTCGGAATTAGTTTTGCGAAGTGTAAACTGAAACATGGATATCTGACTCATACGGAGTCCGTTTTCGCTGCACAAGTAGTCAAAACGTTTGTGACGACCAGATGCTTCAAAGGATTCTTTTATAGGGAGCTTTTGGAGAACTTTCTTAAGGTGTTCGTTCAGAAACTTGTATAGAAACTTTCTTAATGAGGACTCGACAAACGCATATCGAGAACATACACAAAGTCTCAGCTATGGACCTTGTGCATCATCATAACTGAGGTCTCTTGCATTTCCCTACAAGTAATTGGATATCATATGGAGATGTTTAGTGAAGTAGAATGGAAAAAATCGAATGCAACTACACAATAACTAGTCTGTAACTGTCGTTCGGAATCAGTTTTGCGCGGTGTTAACTGAAACATGGATATCTGACTCATACGGAGTCCGTTTTGGCTCCACAAGTAGTCAAAACGTTTGTGATGACCAGATGCTTCAAAGGATTCTTTCAAAGGGAACTTTTGGAGAACTTTTCTTAAGGAGTTCGTTCAGAAACTTGTATAGAAACTTTCTTAATGAGCACTCGACAAACGCATTTCGAGAACATACACAAAGTGCCAGCTATGGACCTAGTGCATCATCATAATCAACGTATCTTGCATTTCCCTACAAGTAATTGGATCTCATATTGAGATGTTTAGTGAAGTAGAATGGAAAAAATCGAATGCAACTACACAAGAACTAGTCTGTAGCTGTCGTTCGGAATCATTTTGCGCAGTGTTAACTGAAACTTGGACATCTGACTCGTACGGAGTCCGTTTAGGCTCCACAAGTAGGCCAAGCGTTTGTGAGGACCAGATGCTTCAAAGGATTCATTCATAGGGAGCTTTTGGATAACTTTTCTTAAGGAGTTCGTTCAGAAACTTGTATAGAAACTTTCTTAATGAGGACTCGACAAACACATTTCGAGAACATACACAAAGTCCCAGCTGTGGACCCAGTGCATCATCATAACCGAGGTCTCTTGAATTTCCCTACAAGTAATTGGATCTCCTATGGAGATGTTTAGTGAAGTAGAATGGAAAAAATCAACTGCAACTAGACAAGAACTAGTCTGTAACTGTCGCTCGGAATCAGTTTTGCCGAGTGTTAACTGAAACATGGATATCTGACTCATACGGAGTCCGTATTGGCTCCACAAGTAGTCAAAACATTTGTGACGACTAGATGCTTCAAAGGATTCTTTCATAGGAAACTTTTGGAGAACTTTTCTTAAGGAGTTCGTTCAGAAACTTGTATAGAAACTTTCTTAATGAGCACTCGACAAACGCATTTCGAGAACATAGACAAAGTCCCAGCTATGGACCAAGTGCATCATCATAACCGAGGTCTCTTGCATTTCCCTAAAATTAATTGGATCTCATATGGAGATGTTTAGTGAAGTAGAAGGTAAAAAATCGAATGCAACTACACAAGAACTAGTCTATAACTGTCGTTCGGAATCAGTTTTGCGCAGTGTTAACTGAAACTTGGATATCTGACTCATACAGAGTCCGTTTTGGCTCCACAAGTAGTCAAAACGTTTGGGACGACCAGATGCTTCAAAGGATTCTTTCATAGGGAACTTTTGGAGAACTTTTCTTAAGGAGTTCGTTCAGAAACTTGTATAGAAACTTTCTTAATGAGCACTCGACAAACGTATTTCGAGAACATACACAAAGTCCAAGCTATGGACCTAGTGCATCATCATAACCGAGGTCTCTTGCATTTCCCTACAAGTAATTGGATCTCATATGGAGATGTTTAGTGAATTAGAATGGAAAAAATCGAATGCAACTACACAAGAACTAGTCTGTAACTATCGTTCAGAATCAGTTTTGCGCAGTGTTAACTGAAACATGGATATCTGACTCATACGGAGTCCGTTTTGGCTCCACAAATAGTCAAAATGTTTGTCACGACCAGATTCTTCAAAGGATTCTTTCATAGGGAGCTTTTGGAGAGCTTCTCTTAAGGAGTTCGTTCAGAAACTTGTATAGAAACTTTCTTAATGAGGACTCGACAAACGCATTTCGAGAACATACACAAAGTCCCGGCTATGGACCTAGTGCATTATCATAACCGAGGTCTCTTGCATTTCCCTACAAGTATATGGATCTCTGTAGCGACCAGACCTCAAACAGTCCGATCTCTGTGCATAAGTGTCATCCCTGGATCGGTAATGCTGACACACACAGTACTTGAAGGATTTATAACAGAGTAGCAATCACACACTTATTACATCGAATGTCTCAAAGGAGAACTTATTACAATAAATATGGCTTAAGGCCATATAATATGATAACAACGGAAGTCTTGGAAGATAAAGTGAGTCCATCAACTCCAACGGCATCACTGAGTGAAAGACCACGACCTAAGGCTCCTTACTCGTCGTCTGAAAAGTCTGCAGCATGATACATTGCAGCTCGAAAACGGGTGAGCACATGGAATATGCTGGCAATGTAACACAAGAGAGTAATGAACAGAATAATGCTATCACTACATGCATATATGTCTGGTGGAGGCTGTATGGTTAATATGTTTTGCGAAAAGCCATTTTTTCCCTACTGCAAAGGAATATATTTTATTTAACTACAAAGTTTGTTGAAAACATTGAGAAGGTAAACCCCCTCTCAATCCCTATTAAAAGTAATCATTAACAACCCATCAAATTAATTAAGTGGTGATGAGATCAACATGATAATCCAAGAACCAAATACTCAAAATGTCCATAATCGGGGACACGGCTAACCATGATTAGTTTGTACACTCTGTAGAGGTTTGCGCACTTTTCCCCACAAGACTCGATCTCCTGCGTTGGATTTCTCGCACTACATGGTGTTTGATAAACGGATGACCGAGACAAAGTGTTTCAGAAGCGTTAGCACCTTACGATGGGTAGACCGTACCACCTACATCTGCTAGTCTACCACTGTAAGAGTTCACACGACTTAATCAACTATGCTAGAGCCCATAATAGCTTGTGGCTTCACACAGAAGTTTCTAGTATGAATAATCTCATGATCCCTTTGAGCCTGGGTGGCAGTCCATAGGAGAATCACACGGTACCCCGGGATTTCCAAAAATACAGGCAATCACTGGGTTCCCCAGGTGCCTCAATCCACCCAGATCTGTATTTAAGTTGCCACCTTAAGTTTAACCATTAATTAACAATCTCACATCTGTCATGGATACACTCAACCCCAATCCACGTCTACGAGCATAGCATAGCAAAAATAGCATAACGTAGAAGTAACTCCCAGGGTTTGATAATAAACAAGTGAATAGGTACTACCTCAGCTACTTCCAACCCACAATTTAATTCAGATCCTAACCATGCAATTGTTTGAGGATTGATCTAATGCAATAAAACTGGGTAGTAAAGAGGTATGATCAAAGTGTTACTTGTCTTGCTGATGATCCACGAAACCTAGAGACTCGTAGTAGCACGCTTCGCACTCCGGGTACTCTATCGCAAACAAAGAAGCATACAATAAGCAATCAAGCTAGGGCACGGGTAAAACTCAAATAAGAGATCTAACCAGAAAGTTCAACTTAAGAACTCCGGTTTGCAAAAAGAATCAAATCAAACGAAGCAACAAAACTCAAATGGCGAAAGAAACAAGCTTCGTTTACTAATCTAGACTAAAGTCAAATTTTACAATAGAAAAAACTTGTTAAGTTGGCTAAATAGAAAGAGGGTTTCGAGATGAAACTCTAGGCCCTTGAATCGCCTGATTTCGATAAACGAGCGAAAAGTTATACTAGAACGAAAATCAGATCAGAAATCGCGATCGAAAATAATCGCGGAAAAATCCGAGAAAAGGAAAACTGATGAACAGGCTAACGAACGAACGTTCGCTGTTTGCGACTAAACGATGAAAACGGTTCGTTAAAATGAACGTACGAATGAACATTCGCTAAATAACTAAACCAATAAAAATAAACCGAACCGATCTAAACAAAAACGAAACTAGGGTTTACGAAATAAAACCGATCGGTTTTTTTAAACAAACCGGCGGCTACCTCGAAGTCCAGCGGGCGGCGGCGCGGCGGCTCCGGCGGCGGTGGTCGGCGGCGACGGGCGGCGGGGCGGCGCGGGGCGGCGGCGACGGGCGGCGGGGTGAGGGTTAGGGTTTGGGCGGTGGGGCTGGTTGGGCTGCGGGGTGCGGGCGGCGGCTTATAAAGGGGCCGGCCCGAGGTCTCCTGGCCGGGTACGGCCCGAAGTCGGTTTGACTTTTTTTAATAATTTCGACGTGCAGAAAAAGAAAGAAAAGAAATACTAAACGGACTCCAAAAATCCCGAAATAAATTTTCCCCGTCCTCTAAAAATAGGCCAGACAAGGTGGACATTTATTTGGGCCTAAAATGCAATTTTGAAAAACGCATATTTTCCTAATTCAAATAAAATAGCGACAAAACTCTGAATAAAAATCGTATTTGATTTTAATATTAAATATCTGATATTTCTTTATTTTGAGGAAGTCATTTTATCCTCTCTCTTTTATTTTTAATAAAAGAAATATTTCAAAAATAATAATTAAAATCAAACGATCCTCTTTTCAAAATTCGAGAAAGACTCGAATATGAAAATAATGAAATCCCCAACTCTCTCCGTGGGTTCTTGAGTTGCGTAGAATTTCTAGGATCAACCAAAATGCAATAAAATATGATATGCAATGATGATCTAATGTATAACATTCCAGATTGAAAATTTGGGATGTTACAAACCTACCCCCCTTAAGATGAATCTCGCCCTCGAGATTCGAGTTGGCTAGAAAATGTGAGAGTGATCCTTCCGTAGGTCTTCCTCTCGTTCCCAACTGGCTTCATCTTCGGTATGGTGACTCCACTGAACTTTGCAGAACTTGATTACTTTGTTGCGTGTAACTCGGCTGGCAAACTCGAGTATCTGGACTGGTTTCTCCTCATATGTCAAGTCACTATCCAACCGTATCGCTTCCAGCGGCACTGTATCTCTCAGAGGAATATCAGCCATCTCTGCGTGGCACTTCTTCAACTAAGAAACATGGAACACATCGTGAACTCCGGACAATCCTTTGGGTAATTCCAACTTGTAGGCAACTTCTCCCATACGTTCCAAAACTTTGTATGGTCCCACAAAACGTGGCGCTAACTTTCCCTTAACTCCAAAGCGCTTCACTCCTCGAAGTGGGGATACACGAAGATACACTCTGTCTCCGACTTCATAAACTGTCTCCTTGCGTTTAGAATCCGCATAACTCTTCTGCCTGGACTGGGCTACCTTGAGTCTATCGCGAATCAGCTTAACCTTCTCTTCAGACTCTTTAATCAAATTTGGTCCAAACAACTGTCGGTCTCCAACTTCGTCCCACAACAAGGGTGTTCTGCACCTCCTTCCATACAGTGCTTCGAAAGGGGCCATCTTCAAACTGGCTTGATAGCTGTTGTTGTAAGAGAACTCTGCATACGGCAAATTATCGTCCCAACTAGATCCATAGTCTAGCGCGCAAGCTCTCAACATGTCCTCCAGAATCTGATTGACTCTTTCAGTCTGTCCATCCGTCTGCGGGTGAAAAGCTGTACTGAACTCTAGCCTGGTTCCCAAAGTTTCATGCAACTGATTCCAAAACTCTGAGGTAAACTGGGTTCCTCTATCTGATACAATGGTCCTCGGAACTCCATGCAGACATACGATCCTGGTCATGTATATCTTTGCCAACTTAGCACTGGTGTAAGTGCTCTTCATTGGGATGAAATGGGCTACCTTCGTCAAACGATCGACTACAACCCATATTGAGTCATAGCCTGAACGAGTCCTGGGTAATCCTGTGATAAAGTAAATGCCTAGTTTATCCCATTTCAATTCGGGTATCGGCAATGGTTGTAGCAATCCGGCTGGCTTCTGATGCTCTGCCTTCACTCTCTGACATACATCACATACTGCTACATACTCTGCAATATCCTTTTCCATTCCGGTCCACCAGAAACTATCCTTCAAATCCAGATACATCTTGGTATTTCCTGGGTGGATCGAATATGGCGAATCATGGGCCTCTTGTAGAATCAACTTCCTGATCTCCTGATCATTTGGCACATATACGCGGTCCTCATACCATAAGGTATCGTGCTCATCCTCACGAAATCCTTTAGCCTTTCCTTTACTCATCCTTTCCTTTATCTCGGAAATCTCCTTGTCTGTCTTCTGAGCTTCTCTGATCTTATTCATCAAAGTAGATTAAATCTCCAATGCTGCTACGTAGCCTTTCGGAACTATCTCCAAACATAGCTCGCGAAGGTCTTCTGCTAACTCCTTGGGTAACTCTCCGATCATGAGTGTGTTGACATGACTTTTTCGGCTCAACGCATCGGCTACTACGTTAGCCTTTCCGGGATGATAATGCAATCTCATATCATAATCCTTTATTAGATCTAACCATCTCCTCTACCTGAGATTCAACTCCTTCTGCGTGAAGATATACTTCAAACTCTTGTGATCCGTGTATACCTCACAGTGGTTTCCGATGAGAAAATTTCTCCATGTCTTCAACACATGCACTACAGCTGCTAACTCCAAATAATGCGTAGCATAATTTAACTCATGGGGTTTAGGCTGTCGTGAGGCATATGAAACAACTCTTCCCTCCTGCATAAGTACGGCTCCAAGTCCTCGACGAGAAGCGTCGCAATACACTTCATAATCTTTGCATTGATCTGGCAGAATCAACACTGGTGATGTAACCAAGCGTCTCTTCAACTCCTAAAAACTGGCCTCACATTCCTCAGTCCAATTGAATTTGGTGTCCTTCTTCAACAACCCCATCATGGGCTTTGCAATCTTTGAGAAATTATCAATGAACCTCCGGTAATATCTTGCGAGTCCAAGAAAACTCTGAATCTCTCCAACTGATGTGGGTGACTCCCAATTTGTCACAGTGACAACTTTGGTGGGGTCTACTACTATTCCTTCCCCGGATATAACATGTCCAAGAAATCTAACTTCCTTCAGCCAAAACTCGCACTTGCTGAACTTGGCGTATAACTGATGTTCTCTGAGCTTACCAAGTACCAAACGCAAATGCTCTTTATGTTTCTCTTCGTTCTTCGAGTAGACCAGAATGTCATCAATGAACACCACAACGAACTTATCCAAAAACTCCATAAACACTTTGTTCATCATGTTCATAAAATAGGCAGGTGCGTTAGTCAGACCAAATGACATAATAGTATACTCATACAGCCCGTACCTCGTTGTAAAAGCTGTCTTAGGTATGTCCTGCTCTCGAATCTTTACCTGGTGATACCCTGATCGCAAATCGATCTTGGAAAACACCTTTGCTCCTTGCAGCTGGTCAAACAAATCATTGATCATCGGCAGTGGGTACTTGTTCTTGATCGTCACTTCATTCAATCCTTGATAATCAACAACCATCCTCAACGATCCATCCTTTTTCTCCACTAGAAGTACTGGGGATCCCCAAGGTGACGAACTTGGGCGAATATAACCTTTTTCCAGTAACTCCTTAATCTGCTTCTTAATTTCCTCCAAATCCTTTGCGGGCATTCTGTACGGTCTCTTAGATATTGGCCCTGTGCCTGGAAAAAGCTCAATCAAAAACTCAATGTCTCTATCCGGTGGCATGCCTGGCAACTCTTCTGGAAATACATCCGGAAAATCCTTCACCAATAGTACTTCCTCCTGTACAACTCCTGATAAGGAATTTACTTGAGTCCTATTCGGCACATGCCGAGATACATACTTGATCCTTCTTCCTTCCGGGGTGGTGAGTAAGATCGACTTACTGGCGCAGTCAATGTTCCCTCCATACTTCGATAACCAATCCATGCCTAATATCACATCCAGTCCTTGTGACTCCAATACTATTAGGTCCGAGGGAAACAAGTAGTTACCAATCCTTAATGGTAACTAATCACACCATAGGCTAGCCATATACTCTGCTCCTGGCGAGGTTACTAACATGGGTGACCTAAGGGCTTGGGTTGGCAGTCTAAACTTATCCACGAATTCCCTTGATATGTATGAATGCGATGCACCAATATCAAAAAGTACGACTGCAGTAAATGACTTAACCAAAAACTTACCTATTACTGCATCTGGCTGGGCTTCAACCTCCTCCACGTTAACGTGGTTCACTTATCCCCTGTTGAAAGGGTTGGGCTTCTTCCCAGAGCTTCCATTGCCATTTCCATTCTTGGCTTCATGACATTCATTGGCGTAATGTCCGGTCTTCTGGCATTTGTAGCAAGTCACATGGCTTAGATCCTTCTTGGCGGGTGTTGCCGGGTTGGAACGGTTCTGTCCGCTAATTCCTCCATTACCATTACCATTCTTGGGGCCACTATGATTGTGCGAACTTCCTCCATTATGAGTGTGGCCTCCATGGTTATGAACAAGTCCTCCTGAATTCGGGGTGTAACGGGGTCTCTGCTGGGCTCCAGAATTGTACTTCCCTTGTCCATACTTCCTTTTTCGGCATCATCATTCAGTCCTTCCAAAAACTTCTCCTTTTTAGCTGCATCTGTAGCGACGTCATCTGCGGCATAACGTGCTAACTTACTAAACTCATCCACATATTGGCCAACAGTGCGCCCTCCTTGGCGTAAGTTGCGAAACTCACGCTTCTTCATGGCCATAGCTCCTGCTGAAACATGGGCAGTGCGAAAAGCCTGCTGGAACTGGTCCCATATCACAGTGTCAATAGGGTAGGTGACTATGAAATTCTCCCACCAAGATGTTGCGGGTCCATCAAGCTGATGTGCGGCAAAACGCACTCTCTCCGCATCTGTGCATCCTGCAGTGGTCAACTCCTTTCAATCTTGCGAAGCCAATCATCTGCAACAATCGGCTCGGTGCTACTGGAGAACACCGGCGGATTCAGCCTAAGAAAACGGGCTAAGTGGTCACCTGGTGGGGGTGGTGGTGGGTTGTTGTTGTTGTTGTTCCCCTGGTTCTGATTCTGGACTAGTATCTGCATCTATGCATTCTGCTGCTGGATCAACTGAGTGAGCTCCGGTGGGAAAGCAAATCCATTGTCGCGTCTCGGAGGCATCTGCTGGGTTTAGAAAAGATGAGGAAACAGAATAGAATGAGGTCTAGAGGGAAAACACTACCCATATGCACATGAGACAAACACAAACATATCACTCAATCAAATCAAACAAGGGCATACAATCGGTCTAGAACTATCATTACAAAAGTGTTTGGACTATGCTATATACATGGTGGAATAGTACTACTGATTTGGTGATCTACTAGAAAAATTGATCGGTCAAAGACTCCATGATATCTGCTCCAGCTTCATCAACAAAGTCTTCATCGCTATCGTCAGGGTCCGAGTCGGTGTCGTCGATGATGATGTAGTTCTCCGGGCAAGTGGAACTGTCATCTTCTACTCCTGGCGCAGGGTCTCCCATGAAAACTCCTAGCTTCCTGGTCAGGTCGTCATTCTTCTCCACTAGTACGACAATTTCCTCCATATAATTCTCGCGTGTAGCCTTGAGTTCTTCCTCCAGTTCCGTGATCCTTGTCATTGCTTTCTTCAAATCCGCCATGCCTACGCACATCTGGTTCTCCTGGCGTCGAATGTGCTAGTTTAACTCCTGGATGAAAGAGGCAATAGATCTATCCTTCCTGGTGCTGATCATCTCCCATTGCTCATCTCGGCGCCCACAAATCTGGTAGATTGTATCCTTGAGATCATTGAGGTAAACTTCTCCAATGCGTCCCATGGTGATGTGAGCTGCCATACTCTTTCCTAGACTCCAGGTTGGGCCATCGAAGGAAAACTCTATGGGCTCAGTGACTGGCGTGAATGTCCTTCCTGGAACTTGAACTTGAATCATCCAGCGCTCCTCTTCTGGTAAAGTGGCGTTGTAAGTCCGGTGAAGCTTGGTATTCCGATGTTCAGGTACCTAGTGACTTCCTTCAAGTGGCGTCCAAATGGGGTGTCTTCATCCGGTTGCATGAACTTGATCCTTGCATCCGCCATCCTAAAGAGTAGAAAATGGAGAGGAGTTAGAAATGAGAAGAGAGTAGTGATCTAGGGCTTTAGCTTAGTGGTCGTGTCCTACAGTCAGCGTGTGCTCTGATACCACCTTTGTAGCGACCAGACCTCAAACAGTCCGATCTCTGTGCATAAGTGTCATCCCTGGATCGGTAATGCTGACACACACAGTACTTGAAGGATTTATAACAGAGTAGCAATCACACACTTATTACATCGAATGTCTCAAAAGAGAACTTATTACAATGAATATGGCTTAAGGCCATCTAATACGATAATAGTGGAAGGCTTGGAAGATAAAGTGAGTCCATCAACTCTAACAGCATCACTGAGTGAAAGACCACGACCTAAGGCTCCTTACTCGTCGTCTGAAAAGTCTGCAACATGATACGTTGCAGCCCGAAAACGGGTCAGCACATGGAATATGCTGGCAATGTAACACAAGAGATTAATGAACAGAATAGTGCTATCAATACATGCATATACGGCTGGTGGAGGCTGTATGGTTAATATGTTTTGCGAAAAGCCAATTTTTCCCTACTGCAAAGGAATATATTTTATTTAACTACAAAGTTTGTTGAAAACATTGAGAAGGTAAACCCCTCTCAATCCCAATTAAAAGTAATCATTAACAACCCATCAAATTAATTAAGTGGTGATGAGATCAACATGATAATCCAAGAACCAAATACTCAAAATGTCCATAACCGGGGACACGGCTAACCATGATTAGTTTGTACACTCTACAGAGGTTTGTGCACTTTTCCCCACAAGACTCGATCTCCTCTGTTGGATTTCTCGCACTACCTGTGTTTGAGAAACGGATGACCGAGACACAGTCTTTCAGAAGCATTAGCACCTTACGATGGGTAGACCGTACCACCTACATCCCCTACATCTGCTAGTCTACCACTATAAGAGTTCACACGACTTAATCAACTATGCTAGAGCCCATAATAGCTTGTGGCTGCACACAGAAGTTTCTAGTATGAATAATCTCATGATCCCTTTGAGCCTGGGTGGCAGTCCATAGGAGAATCACACGGTACCCTGGGATTTCCAAAAATACAAGCAATCACTGGGTTCCCCAGGTGCCTCAATCCACCCAGATCTGTATTTAAGTTGCCACCTTAAGTTTAACCATTAATTAACAATCTCACATCTGTCATGGATACACTCAACCCCAATCCACGTCTACGAGCATAGCATAGCAACAATAGCATAACATAGAAGTAACTCCCAGGGTTTGATAATAAACAAGTGAATAGGTACTACCTCGGCTACTTCCCAACCCACAATTAAATTCAGATCCTAACCATGCAATTATTTGAGGATAGATCTAATGCAATAAAACTTGGTAGTAAAGAGGTATGATCAAAGTGTTACTTGCCTTGCTGATGATCCGCGAAACCTAGAGACTCATAGTAGCACACTTCGCACCCCGGTTGGGCTGCGGGGTGCAGGCGGCGGCTTATAAAGGGGCCGGCCCGAGGTCTCCTGGCCGGATACGGCCCGAAGTCGGTTTGACTTTTTTTTAATAATTCCGACGTGCAGGAAAAGAAAGAAAATAAATACTAAAAGGACTCCAAAAATCCCGAAATAAATTTTCCCCGTCCTCTAAAAATACGCCGGATAAGGTGGACATTTTATTGGGGCAAAAATGCAATTTTGAAAAACGCATATTTTTCCTAATTCAAATAAAATAGCGACAAAACTCCGAATAAAAATCTTAGTTGATTTTAATATTAAATCTCTGATATTTCTTTATTTTGAGGAAGTCATTTTATCCTCTCTCTTTTATTTTTAATAAAAGAAATATTTCAGAGAAAAAAATAATTAAAATCAAACGATCCTCTTTTCAAAATTCGAGAAAGACTCGAATATGAAAATAATGAAATCCCCAACTCTCTCCGTGGGTCCTAGAGTTGCGTAGAATTTCTAGGATCAACCAAAATGCAATAAAATATGATATGCAATGATGATCTAAAGTATAACCTTCCAAATTGAAAATTTGGGATGTTACAATCTCATATGGAGATGTTTAGTGAAGTAGAATGAAAAAAATCGAATGCAACTACACAAGACCTAGTTTGTAACTATCGTTCGGACTTAGTTTTGTGCAGTGTTAACTGAAACATGGATATCTGACTCATACGCAGTCCGTTTTGGCTCCACAAGTAGTCAAAACGTTTGTGACGACCAGATGCTTCAAAGGATTCTTTCATAGGGAACTTTTGGAGAACTTTTCTTAAGGAGTTCGTTCAGAAACTTGTATAGAAACTTTCTTAATGAGCACTCGACAAACGCATTTCGAGAACATACACAAAGTCCCAGCTATGGACCTAGTGCATCATCATAACCGAGGTCTCTTGCATTTCCCTACAAGTAATTGGATATCATATGGAGATGTTTAGTGAAGTAGAATGGAAAAAATCGAATGCAACTACACAAGAACTAGTCTGTAACTATCGTTCAAAATCAGTTTTGCGCAGTGTTAACTGAAACATATATAGCTGTCTCATACCGACTCCGTCTTGGCTCCACAAGTAGTCAAAACGTTTGTGACGACCAGATGCTTCAAAGGATTCTTTCATCGGGAGCTTTTGGAGAACTTTTCTTAAGGAGTTTGTTCAGAAACTTGTATAGAGACTTTCTTAATGAGGACTCGACAAACGCATTTCGAGAACATACACAAAGTCCCAGCTATGGACCTAGTGCATCATCATAACCGAGGTCTCTTTCATTTCCCTACAAGTAATTGGATCTTATATGGAGATGTTTAGTGAAGTAGAATGGAAAAAATCGAATGCAACTACACAAAAACTAGTCTGTAACTGTCGCTCGGAATCAGTTTTTCGCAGTGTTAACTGAAACATGGATATCTGACTCATACGGAGTCCATTTTGGCTCCACAAGTAGTCAAAATGTTTCTGACGACCAGATGCTTCAAAGGATTCTTTCATAGGGAGCTTTTTGAGAACTTTTCTTAAGGAGTTCGTTCAGAAACTTGTATAGAAACTTTCTTAATGAGCACTCGACAAACGGATTTCGAGAACATACACAAAGTCCCAGCTATGGACCTAGTGCATCATCATAACCGAGGTCTCTTGCATTTCCCTACAAGTAATTGGATCTCATATGGAGATTTTTAGTGAAGTAGAATGGAAAGAATCGAATGCAACTACACAAGAACTAGTCTGTAACTGTCGTTCGGAATCAGTTTTGCGCAGTGTTAACTGAAACAGGGATATCTGACTCATACGGAGTCCGTTTTGGCTCCACAAGTAGTCAAAACATTTATGACGACCAGATGCTTCAAAGGATTCTTTCATAGGGAGATTTGGGAGAACTTGTCTTAAGGATTTTGTTCAGAAACTTGTATAGAAACTTTCTTAATGAGCACTCGACAAACGCATTTCGAGAACATACGCAAAGTCCCAGCTATGGACCTAGAGCATTATCATAACCGAGGTCTCTTGCATTTCCCTACAAGTAATTGGATATCATATGGAGATGTTTAGTGAATTAGAATGGAAAAAATTGAATGAAACTACACAAGAACTAGTCTATAAGTGTCGTTCGGAATCAGTTTTGCGCAGTGTTAACTGAAACATGGATATCTGACTCATACGGAGTCCATTTTGGCTCCAGAAATAGTCAAAACATTTGTGACGATCAGATGCTTCAAATGATTCTTTCATAGGGAGCTTTTGGCGAACTTTTCTTAAGGAGTTTGTTCAGAAACTTGTATATAAACTTTCTTAATGAGCACTGAACAAACTCATTTCGAGAACATACACAAAGTCCCAGCTATGGATCTAGTGCATCATCATAACCGAGGTCTCTTGCATTTCCCTACAAGTAATTGGATCTCATATGGAGATGTTTAGTGAAGTAGAATGGAAAAAATCGAATGCAACTACGCAAGAACTAGTCTGTAACTGTCGTTCGGAATCAGTTTTGCGCAGTGTTAACTGAAACATGGATATCAGACTCATACGGAGTACGATGGGCTCCACAAGTAGTAAAAACGTTTGTGATGACCAGATGCTTCAAAGGATTCTTTCATAGGGAGCTTTTGGAGAACTTTTCTTAAGGAGTTCGTTCAGAAACTTGTATAGAAACTTTCTTAATGAGCACTCGACAAACGCATTTTGAGAACATACACAAAGTCCCAGCTATGGACCTAGTGCATCATCATAACCGAGGTCTCTTGCATTTCCCTACAAGTAATTGGATCTCATATGGAGATGTTTTGAAGGAAATATGCCCTAGAGGCAATAATGAAGTTATTATTTATTTCCTTATATCATGATAAATGTTCATTATTCATGCTAGAATTGTATTAACCGGAAACATAATACTTGTGTGAATACATAGACAAACAGAGTGTCACTAGCATGCCTCTACTTGACTAGCTCGTTGATCAAAGATGGTTATGTTTCCTAGCCATTGACATGAGTTGTCATTTGATTAACGGGATCACATCATTAGGAGAATGATGTGATTGACTTGACCCATTCCGTTAGCTTAGCACTCGATCGTTTAGTATGTTGCTATTGCTTTCTTCATGACTTATACATGTTCCTATGACTATGAGATTATGCAACTCCCGTTTACCAGAGGAACACTTTGTGTGCTACCAAACTTCACAACGTAACTGGGTGATTATAAAGGTGCTCTACAGGTGTTTCCGAAGGTACTTGTTGGGTTGGCGTATTTCGAGATTAGGATTTGTCACTCCGATTGTCGGAGAGGTATCTCTGGGCCCACTCGGTCATGCACATCACTATAAGCCTTGCAAGCATTGCAACTAATGAGTTAGTTGCGGGATGATGTATTACAGAACGAGTAAAGAGACTTGCCGGTAACGAGATTGAACTAGGTATTGAGATACCGACGATCGAATCTTGGGCAAGTAACATACCGATGACAAAGGGAACAATGTATGTTGTTATGCGGTCTGACCGATAAAGATCTTCGTAGAATATGTAGGAGCCAATATGGGCATCTAGGTCCCGCTATTGGTTATTGACCAGAGAGGTGTCTCGGTCATGTCTACATAGTTCTCGAACCCGTAGGGTCCGCACGCTTAACGTTCGTTGACGATATAGTACTATGAGTTATGTATGTTGGTGACCGAATGTTGTTCAGAGTTTTGGATGAGATCACGGATATGAAGAGGAACTCCGGAATGGTCCGAAAGTAAAGATTGATATGTGGATAGTAGTGTTTGATCTCCGGAAAGGTTCCGGAATCCATCGGAAGGGGTTCCGGATGTTTCCCGAAATGTTTGGGCACAAGAACACTTTATCTGGGCCAAAGGGGAAAGCCCACGAGGTTTTTGGAAAGCGCAAAAGGAAGTTTTGCGGAGTCCAGGGGCCAGACGCCAGGGTCCCTGGCGTCTGGGTCCAGATACCGGGAACCCTGGCGTCTGGGTCCAGACGCCGGGAACCCTGGCGTCTGGCCCTGGAGTCCGAGAAGGACTCTTGCCTTTCGGGTGGAACCGACTTTGTGGAGCCTTTTACTCCAAGTTTCGACCCCAAGGCTCAAAATATAAATAGAGGGGTAGGGCTAGCACCCAAGACACATCAAGAAACACCAAGCCGTGTGCCGGCAACCCCGTCCCCTCTAGTTTATCATCCGTCATAGTTTTCGTAGTGCTTAGGCGAAGCCCTGCGGAGATTGTTCTTCACCAACACCGTCACAACGCCGTCGTGCTGCCGGAACTCATCTACTACTTCGCCCCTCTTGCTGGATCGAGAAGGCGAGGACGTCATCGAGCTGAATGTGTGCATAACTCGGAGGTGCCATGCGTTCAGTACTTGGATCGGTCAGATCGTGAAGACGTACGACTAAATCAACCGCGTTGATAAAACACTTCCGCTTACGGTCTACGAGGGTACGTAGACAACACTCTCCCCTCTCGTTGCTATGCATCACCATGATCTTGCGTGTGCGTAGGAATTTTTTTGAAATTACTACGTTCCCCAACAGTGGCATCCGAGCCTGGTTTTATGCGTAGATGTCATATGCACGAGTAGAACACAAGTGAGTTGTGGGCGATATAAGTCATACTGCTTACCAGCATGTCATACTTTGGTTCGGCGGTATTGTTGGATGAAGCGGCCTAGACCGACATTACGCGTACGCTTACGCGAGACTGGTTCTACCGACGTGCTTTGCACAGAGGTGGCTGGCGGGTGTCAGTTTCTCCAACTTTAGTTGAACCGAGTGTGGCTACGCCCGGTCCTTGCGAAGGTTAAAACAGCACCAACTTGACAAACTATCGTTGTGGTTTTGATGCGTAGGTAAGAACGGTTCTTGCTAAGCCCAGTAGCAGCCACGTAAAACTTGCAACAACAAAGTACAGGACGTCTAACTTGTTTTTGCAGGGCATGTTGTGATGTGATATGGTCAAGACATGATGCTAAATTTTATTGTATGAGACGATCATGTTTTGTAACCGAGTTATCGGCAACTGGCAGGAGCCATATGGTTGTCGCTTTATTGTATGCAATGCAATCGCCCTGTAATGCTTTACTTTATCACTAAGCGGTAGCGATGGTCGTAGAAGCATAAGATTGGCGAGACGACAACGATGCTACGATGGAGATCAAGGTGTCGCGCCGGTGACGATGGTGATCATGACGGTGATTCGGTGATGGAGATCACAAGCACAAGATGATGATGGCCATATCATATCACTTATATTGATTGCATGTGATGTTTATCTTTTATGCATCTTATCTTGTTTTGATTGACGGTAGTATTATAAGATGATCCCTCACTAAATTATCAAAGTATAAGTGTTCTCCCTGAGTATGCACCATTGCGAAAGTTCTTCGTGCTGAGACACCACGTGATGATCGGGTGTGATAGGCTCTACGTTCAAATACAACGGGTGCAAAACACTTGCACACGCGGAATACTCAGGTTAAGCTTGACGAGCCTAGCATATAACAGATATGGCCTCGGAACACGGAGACCGAAAGGTCAAGCGTGAATCATATAGTGGATATGATCAACATAGTGATGTTCACCATCGAAACTACCCCATCTCACGTGATGATCGGACGTGGTTTAGTTGATATGGATCACGTGATCACTTAGAGGATTAGAGGGATGTCTATCTAAGTGGGAGTTCTTAAGTAATATGATTAATTGAACTTAAATTTATCATGAACTTAGTACCTGATAGTATCTTGCTTGTCTATGTTGATTGTAGATAGATGGCCCGTGTTGTTGTTCCGTTGAATTTTAATGCGTTCCTTGAGAAAGCAAAGTTGAAAGATGATGGTAGCAATTACACGGACTGGGTCCGTAACTGGAGGATTATCCTCATTGCTGCACAGAAGAATTATGTCCTGGAAGCACCGTTGGGTGCCAGACCTGCTGCAGGAGCAACACCAGATGTTATGAACGTCTGGCAGAGCAAAGCTGATGACTACTCGATAGTTCAGTGTGCCATGCTTTACGGCTTAGAACCGGGACTTCAACGACGTTTTGAACGTCATGGAGCATATGAGATGTTCCAGGAGTTGAAGTTAATATTTCAAGCAAATGCCCGGATTGAGAGATACGAAGTCTCCAATAAGTTCTACAGCTGCAAGATGGAGGAGAATAGTTCTGTCAGTGAGCATATACTCAAGATGTCTGGGTACTGCAAGCACTTGATTCAACTGGGAGTTAATCTTCCGGATGATAGCGTCATTGACAGAATTCTCCAATCACTGCCACCAAGCTACAAGAGCTTCGTGATGAACTATAACATGCAAGGGATGGATAAGTGGATTCCCGAGCTCTTCGCAATGCTAAAGGCTGCAGAGGTAGAAATCAAAAAGAAGCATCAAGTGTTGATGGTCAATAAGACCACCAGTTTCAAGAAAAAGGGCAAAGGGAAGAAGAAGGGGAACTTCAAGAAGAACAGCAAGCAAGTTGCTGTTCAGGAGAAGAAACCCAAGTCTGGACCTAAGCCTGACACTGAGTGCTTCTACTGCAAGCAGACTGGTCACTGGAAGCGGAACTGCCCCAAGTATTTGGCGGATAAGAAGGATGGCAAGGTGAACAAAGGTATATGTGATATACATGTTATTGATGTGTACCTTACTAATGCTCGCAGTAGCACCTGGGTATTTGATACTGGTTCTGTTGCTAATATTTGCAACTCGAAGCAAGGGCTACGGATTAAGCGAAGATTGGCTAAGGACGAGGTGACGATGCGCGTGGGAAATGGTTCCGAAGTCGATGTGATCGCGGTCGGCACGCTACCTCTACATCTACCTTCGGGATTAGTTTTAGACCTAAATAATTGTTATTTGGTGCCAACGTTAAGCATGAACATTATATCTGGATCTTGTTTGATGTGAGACGGTTATTCATTTAAATCAGAGAATAATGGTTGTTCTATTTATATGAGTAATATCTTTTATGGTCATGCACCCTTGAAGAGTGGTCTATTTTTGTTGAATCTCGATAGTGGTGATACACATATTCATAGTATTGAAGCCAAAAGATGCAGAGTTCATAATGATAGTGCAACTTATTTGTGGCATTGCCGTTTATGTCATATCGGTGTAAAGCGCATGAAGAAACTCCATACTGATGGACTTTTGGAACCACTTGATTATGAATCACTTGGTACTTGCGAACCGTGCCTCATGGGCAAGATGACTAAAACGCCGTTCTCCGGAACTATGGAGAGAGCAACAGATTTGTTGGAAATCATACATACAGATGTATGTGGTCCGATGAATGTTGAGGCTCGTGGCGGATATCGTTATTTTCTCACCTTCACAGATGATTTAAGCAGAAATGGGTATATCTACTTAATGAAACATAAGTCTGAAACATTTGAAAAGTTCAAAGAATTTTAGAGTGAAGTTGAAAATCATCGTAACAAGAAAATAAAGTTTCTACGATCTGATCGTGGAGGAGAATATTTGAGTTATGAGTTTGGTCTTCATTTGAAACAATGCGAAATAGTTTCGCAACTCACGCCACCCGGAACACCACAGCGTAATGGTGTGTCCGAACGTCGTAATCGTACTCTACTAGATATGGTGCAATCTATGATGTCTCTTACTGATTTGCCGCTATCGTTTTGGGGTTATGCTTTAGAGACGGCCGCATTCACGTTAAATAGGGCACCATCAAAATCCGTTGAGACGACACCTTATGAACTGTGGTTTGGCAAGAAACCAAAGTTGTCGTTTCTTAAAGTTTGGGCCTGCGATGCTTATGTGAAAAAGCTTCAACCTGATAAGCTCGAACCCAAATCGGAGAAATGTGTCTTCATAGGATACCCAAAGGAGACTGTTGGGTACACCTTCTATCACAGATCCGAAGGCAAGACTTTTGTTGCTAAATTCGGAATTTTTCTGGAGAAGGAGTTTCTCTCGAAAGAAGTGCGTGGGAGGAAAGTGGAACTTGATGAGGTAACTGTACCTGCTCCCTTATTGGAAAGTAGTTCATCGCAGAAACCAGTTTCTGCGACGCCTATACCAATTAGTGAGGAAGTTAATGATGATGATCATGGAACTTCAGATCAAGTTATTACTGAACCTCGTAGGTCAACCAGAGTAAGATCCGCACCAGAGTGGTACGGTAATCCTGTTCTGGAGGTTATCTTACTAGACCATGACGAACCTACGAACTATGAAGAAGCGATGGTGAGCCCAGATTCCGCAAAATGGCTTGAAGCCATGAAATCTGAGATGGGATCCATGTATGAGAACAAAGTGTGGACTTTGGTTGACTTGCCCGATGATCGGCAAGCAATTGAGAATAAATGGATCTTCAAGAAGAAGACTGACGCTGACGGTAATGTTACTGTCTATAAAGCTCGACTTGTTGCAAAAGGTTTTCGACAAGTTCAAGGGATTGACTACGATGAGACCTTCTCACCCGTAGCGATGCTTAAGTCTGTCCGAATCATGTTAGAAATTGCCGCATTTTATGATTATGAAATTTGGCAAATGGATGTCAAAACTGCATTCCTGAATGGATTTCTGGAAGAAGAGTTGTATATGATGCAACCGGAAGGTTTTGTCGATCCAAAGGGAGCTAACAAAGTGTGCAAGCTCCAGCGATCCATTTATGGACTGGTGCAAGCCTCTCGGAGTTGGAATAAACGCTTTGATAGTGTGATCAAAGCATTTGGTTTTGTACAAACTTTTGGAGAAGCCTGTATTTACAAGAAAGTGAGTGGGAGCTCTGTAGCATTTCTGATATTATATGTGGATGACATATTACTGATTGGAAATGATATAGAATTCTGGATAGCATAAAGGGATACTTGAATAAGAGTTTTTCAATGAAAGACCTCGGTGAAGCTGCGTATATATTGGGCATCAAGATCTATAGAGATAGATCAAGACGCCTAATGGACTTTCACAAAGCACATACCTTGACAAAGTTTTGAAGAAGTTCAAAATGGATCAAGCAAAGAAAGGGTTCTTGCCTGTGTTACAAGGTGTGAAGTTGAGTAACACTCAATGCCCGACCACTGCAGAAAATAGAGAGAAGATGAAAGATGTTCCCTATGCTTCAGCCATAGGCTCTATCATGTATGCAATGCTGTGTACCAGACCTGATGTGTGCCTTGCTATAAGTCTAGCAGGGAGGTACCAAAGTAATCCAGGAGTGGATCACTGTGCAACGGTCAAGAACATCCTGAAATACCTGAAAAGGACTAAGGATATGTTTCTTGTTTATGGAGGTGACAAAGAGCTCATCGTAAATGGTTGCGTTGATGCAAGCTTTGACACTGATCCAGACGATTCTAAATCGCAAACCGGATACGTGTTTACATTGAACGGTGGAGCTGTCAGTTCGTGCAGTTCTAAACAAAGCGTCGTGGCGGGATCTACTTCTGAAGCGGAGTACATAGCTGCTTCGGAAGCAGCAAATGAAGGATTCTGGATGAAGGAGTTCATATCCGATCTAGGTGTCATACCTAGTGCATCGGGTCCAATGAAAATCTTTTGTGACAATACTGGTGGAATTGCCTTGGCGAAGGAATCCAGATTTCACAAGAGAACCAAGCACATCAAGAGACGCTTCAACTCCATCCGGGATCTAGTCCAGGTGGGAGACATAGAAATTTGCAAGATACATACGGATCTGAATGTTGCAGACCCGTTGACTAACCCTCTTCCACGAGCAAAACATGATCAGCACCAAGGCTCCATGGGTGTTAGAATCATTACTGTGTAATCTAGATTATTGACTCTAGTGCAAGTGGGAGACTGAAGGAAATATGCCCTAGAGGCAATAATAAAGTTATTATTTATTTCCTTATATCATGATAAATGTTTATTATTCATGCTAGAATTGTATTAACCGGAAACATAATACTTGTGTGAATACATAGACAAACAGAGTGTCACTAGTATGCCTCTACTTGACTAGCTCGTTGATCAAAGATGGTTATATTTCCTAGCCATAGACATGAGTTGTCATTTGATTAACGGGTACACATCATTAGGAGAATGATGTGATTGACTTGACCCATTCCGTTAGCTTAGCACTCGATCGTTTAGTATGTTGCTATTGCTTTCTTCATGACTTATACATGTTCCTATGACTATGAGATTATGCAACTCCCGTTTACCAGAGGAACACTTTGTGTGGTACCAAACGTCACAACGTAACTGGGTGATTATAAAGGTGCTCTATAGGTGTTTCCGAAGGTACTTGTTGGGTTGGCGTATTTCGAGATTTGGATTTGTCACTCCGATTGTCGGAGAGGTATCTCTGGGCCCACTCGGTAATGCACATCACTATAAGCCTTGCAAGCATTGCAAATAATGAGTTAGTTGCGGGATGATGTATTACAGAACGAGTAAAGAGACATGCCGGTAACGAGATTGAACTAGGTATTGAGATACCGACGATCGAATCTCGGGCACGTAACATACCGATGACAAAGGGAACAACGTATGTTGTTATGCGGTCTGACCGATAAAGATCTTCGTAGAATATGTAGGACCCAATATGGGCAGCCAGGTCCCACTATTGGTTATTGACCAGAGAGGTGTCTCGGTCATGTCTACATAGTTCTCGAACCCGTAGGGTCCGCACGCTTAACGTTCGTTGACGATATAGTACTATGAGTTATGTATGTTGGTGACCGAATGTTGTTCGGAGTTTTGGATGAGATCACGGATATGAAGAGGAACTCCGGAATGGTCCGGAAGTAAAGATTGATATGTGGATAGTAGTGTTTGATCTCCGGAAAGGTTCCGGAATCCATCGGAAGGGGTTCCGGATGTTTCCCGAAATGTTTGGGCACAAGAACACTTTATTTGGGCCAAAGGGGAAATCCCACGAGGTTTTTGGAAAGCGCAAAAGGAAGTTTTGCGGAGTCCAGGGGCCAGACGCCAGGGTCCCTGGCGTCTGGGTCCAGACGCCGGGAACCCTGGCGTCTGGCCTTGGAGTCCAAGAAGGACTCTTGCCTTTCGGGTGAAACCGACTTTGTGGAGGCTTTTACTCCAAGTTTCGACCCCAAGGCTCAAAATATAAATAGAGGGGTAGGGCTAGCACCCAAGACACATCAAGAAACACCAAGCCGTGTGTCGGCAACCCCGTCCCCTCTAGTTTATCCTCCGTCATTGTTTTCGTAGTGCTTAGGCGAAGCCCTGCGGAGATTGTTCTTCACCAACACCGTCACCACGCCGTCGTGCTGCCGGAACTCATCTACTACTTCACCCCTCTTGCTGGATCGAGAAGGCGAGGATGTCATCCAGCTGAACGTGTGCAGAACTCGGAGGTGCCGTGCGTTCAGTACTTGGATCGATTGGATCGTGAAGACGTACGACTACATCAACCGCGTTGATAAAACGCTTCCGCTTACGGTCTACGAGGGTACGTAGACAACACTCTCCCCTCTCGTTGCTATGCATCACCATGATCTTGCGTGTGCGTAGGAATTTTTTTGAAATTACTACGTTCCCCAACAGTGGCATCCGAGCCTGGTTTTATGCGTAGATGTCATATGCACGAGTAGAACACAAGTGAGTTGTGGGCGATATAAGTCATACTGCTTAGCAGCATGTCATACTTTGGTTCGGCGGTATTGTTGGATGAAGCGGCCTGGACCGACATTACGTGTACGCTTACGCGAGACTGGTTCTACCGACGTGCTTTGCACATAGGTGGCTGGCAGGTGTCAGTTTCTCCAACTTTAGTTGAACTGAGTGTGGCTACGCCCGATCCTTGCAAAGGTTAAAACAGCACCAACTTGACAAACTATCGTTGTGGTTTTGATGCGTAGGTAAGAACGGTTCTTGCTAAGCCCAGTAGCAGCCACGTAAAACTTGCAACAACAAAGTACAGGACGTCTAACTTGTTTTTGCAGGGCATGTTGTGATGTGATATGGTCAAGACATGATGCTAAATTTTATTGTATGAGAAGATCATGTTTTGTAACCGAGTTATCGGCAACTTGCAGGAGCCATATGGTTGTCGCTTTATTGTATGTAATGCAATCGCCCTGTAATGCTTTACTTTATCACTAAGCGGTAGCGATGGTTGTAGAAGCATAAGATTGGCGAGACGACAACGATGCTACGATGGAGATCAAGGTGTCGCGCCGGTGACGATGGTGATCATGACGGTGATTCAGAGATAGAGATCACAAGCACAAGATGATGATGGCCATATCATATCACTTATATTGATTGCATGTGATGTTTATCTTTTATGCATCTTATCTTGCTTTGATTGACGGTAGCATTATAAGATGATCCCTCACTAAATTATCAAAGTATAAGTGTTCTCCCTGAGTATGCACCATTGCGAAAGTTCTTCATGCTGAGACACCACGTGATGATCGGGTGTGATAGGCTCTACGTTCAAATACAACTCAGGTTAAGCTTGACGAGCCTAGCATATAACAGATATGGCCTCAGAACACGGAGACCGAAAGGTCGAGCGTGAATCATATAGTGGATATGATCAACATAGTGATGTTCACCGTTGAAACTACTCCATCTCACGTGATGATCAGACATGGTTTAGTTGATATGGATCACGTGATCACTTAGAGGATTAGAGGGATGTCTATCTAAGTGGGAGTTCTTAAGTAATATGATTAATTGAACTTAAATTTATCATGAACTTAGTACCTGATAGTATCTTGCTTGTCTATGTTGATTGTAGATAGATGGCCCGCGCTGTTGTTCCGTTGAATTTTAATGTGTTCCTTGAGAAAGCAAAGTTGAAAGATGATGGTAGCAATTACACGGACTGGGTCCGTAACTGGAGGATTATCCTCATTGCTGCACAGAAGAATTATGTCCAGGAAGCACCGCTGGGAGCCAGACCTGCTGCATCTCCCTACAAGTAATATGATTAATTGAACTTAAATTGATCATGAACTTCGTACCTGATAGTATCTTGCTTTTCCCTACAAGTAATTGGATCTCATATGGAGATGTTCAGTGAAGTAGAATGGAAAAAATCGAATGCAACTACACACGAACTAGTCTGTAACTGTCGCTCGGAATCAGTTTTGCGCAGTGTTAACTGGAACATGGATATCTGACTCATACGGAGTCCATTTTGGCTCCACAAGTAGTCAAAATGTTTGTGACGACCAGATACTTCAAAGGATTCTTTCATAGGGAGCTTTTGGAGAACTTTTCATCAGGAGTTCGTTCAGAAAGTTGTATAGAAACTTTCTTAATGAGGACTCGGCAAACGCATTTTGAGAACATACACAAAGTCCCAGCTATGAACCTAGTGCATCATCATAACCGAGGTCTCTTGCATTTACCTACAAGTAATTGGATCTCATATGGACATGTTTAGTGAAGTATAATGGAAAAAATCGAATGCAACTACACAAGAACTAGTCTCTAACTGTCTTTCGGAATCAGTTTTGCGCAGTGTTAACTGAAACATGGATATCTGACTCATACGGAGTCCGTTTTGGCTCCACAAGTAGTCAAAACGTTTGTGACGACCAGATGCTTTAAAGGATTCTTTCATAGGGAGCTTTTGGAGAACTTTTCTTAAGGAGTTCGTTCAGAAACTTGTATAGAAACTTTCTTAATGAGCACTCGACAAACGCATTTCGAGATCATACACAAACTCCCAGCTATGGACCTAGAGCATCATCATAACCGAGGTCTCTTGCATTTCCCTACAAGTAATTGGATCTCATATGGAGATTTTTATTGAATTAGAATGGAAAAAATCGAATGCAACTACACAAGAACTAGTCTGTAACTCTCGTTCGGAATCAGTTTTGTGCAGTGTTAACTGAAACATGGATATCTGACTCATACGGAATCCGTTTTGGCTCCACAAATAGTCAAAATGTTTGGGACAACAAGATCATTCAAAGGATTCTTTCATAAGGATCTTTTGGATAAATTTCTTAAGGAGTTCGTTCAGAAACTTGTATAGAAACTTTCTTAATGAGCACTCGACAAACGCATTTCGAGAACATACACAAAGTCCCAGCAATGGACCTAGTGCATCGTCATAACGGAGGTCTCTTGCGTTTCCTTACAAGTAATTGGATCTAATATGGAGATGATTAGTGAAGTAGAATGGAAAAAATCGAATGCAACTACACAAGAACTAGTCTATAAGTGTCGTTCGGAATCAGTTTTGCGCTGTGTTAACTGAAACATGGATATCTGACTCATACGGAGTCCGTTTTGTCTCCACAAGTAGTCAAAACGTTTGCGATGACCAGATGCTTCAAAGGATTCTTTCATAGGGACCTTTTGGAGAACTTTTCTTAAGTAGTTCGTTCAGAAACTTGTATAGAAACTTTCTTAATGAGCACTCGACAAACGCATTTCAAGAACATACACAAAGTCCCATCTATGGACCTAGTGCATCATCATTACCGAGGTCTCTTGCATTTTCCTACAAGTAATTGGATCTCATATGGAGATGTTTAGTGCAGTAGAATGGAAAAAATCGAATGCAACTACACAAGAACTAGTCTGTAACTGTCGTTCGGAAGCAGTTTTGCGCAGTGTTAACTGAAACATGGATATCTGACTCATACGGAATCCGTTTTGGGTCCACAAGTAGTCAAAACGTTTGTGACGACCAGATGATTCAAAGGAGTCTTTCATAGGGAGCTTTCGGAGAAATTTTTTTAAGGAGTTCCTTCAGAAACTTGTATAGAAACTTTCTTAATGAGCACTCGACAAACGCATTTCGAGAACATACACAAAGTCCCAGCTATGGACCTAGTGCATCATCATAACCGAGGTCTGTTGCATTCCCCTACAAGTAATTGGATCTCATATGGAGATGTTTAGTGAAGTAGAATGGAAGAAATCGAATGCAACTACACAAGAACTAGTTTGTAACTATCGTTCGGAATGAGTTTTGCGCAGTGTTAACTGAAACATGGATATCAGACTCATACGGAGTCCGTTTTGGCTCCACAAATAGTCAAAACGTTTGTGACGACAATATGCTTCAAAGGATTCTTTCATAGGGATCTTTGGGAGCACTTTTCTTCAGGAGTTCGTTCAGAAACTTTTATAGAAACTTTCTTAATGAGCACTCGACAAACGCATTTCGAGAACATACACAAAGTCCCAGCTATGGACCTAGTGCATCATCATAACCGAGGTCTCTTGCATTTCTCTACAAGTAATTGGATCTCATGTGGAGACATTTAGTGAAGTAGAATGGAAAAAATCAAATGCAACTACACAAGAACTAGTCTGTAACTGTCGTTCGGAATCAGTTTTGTGCAGTGTTAACTGAAACATGGATATCTGACTCATACGGAATCGGTTTTGGCTCCACAAGTAGTCAAAACATTTTTCACAACCAGATTCTTCAAAGGATTCTTTCATAGGGATCTTTTGGAGAACTTTTCTTAAGGAGTTCGTCCAGAAACTTGTATAGAAACTTTCTTAATGAGCACTCGACAAACGCATTTCGAGAACATACACAAAATCCCAGCTATGGACCTAGTGCGTCATCATAACCGAGATCTCTTGCATTTCCCTACAAGTAATTGGATCTCATATGGAGATGTTTAGTGACGTAGAATGGAAAACATCGAATGCAACTACACAAGAACTAGTCTGTAACTGTCGTTCGGAATAAGTTTTGCGCAGTGTTAACTGAAACATGGATATCTGACTCATACAGAGTCCGTTCTGGCTCCACAAGTAGTCAAAACATTTGTGACGACCATATTCTTCAAATGATTCTTTCATAGGGATCTTTTGGAGAACTTTTCTTAAGGAGTTCGTTCAGAAACTTGTATAGAAACTTTCTTAATGAGCATTCGACAAACGCATTTCGAGAACATACACAAAGTCCCAGCTATGGACCAAGTGCATCATCATATTCAAGGTCTCTTGCATTTCCCTACAAGTAATTGGATCTCATATGGAGGTGTTTAGTGAAGTAGAATGGAAAAAATCGAATGAAACTACACAAGAACTAGTCTGTAACTGTTGTTCAGAATAAGTTTTGCGCAGTGTTAACTGAAACATGGATATCTCTCATACGGAGTCCGTGTTGGCTCCACAAGTAGGCAACACATTTTTGACGACCAGATGCTTCAAACGATTCTTTCATAGGGAACTTTTGGAGAACTTTCTTAAGGAGTTCGTTCAGAAACTTGTATAGAAACTTTCTTAATGAGCACTCGACAAACGCATTTCAAGAACATACACAAAGTCCCAGCTTTGGACCTAGTGCATCATCATAACCGAGGTCTCTTGCATTTCCCTACAAGTAACTGGGTCTCATATGGAGATGTTTAGTGGAGTAGAATGGAAAAAATCGAATGCAACTACACAAGAACTAGTCTCTAACTGTCGTTCGGAATCAGTTTTGCGCAGTGTTAACTGAAACATGTATATCTGACTCATACGGAGTCCGTTTTCGCTCCACAAGTAGTCAAAACGTTTGTGACGACCAGATGCTTCAAATGATTCTTTCATAAGGATCTTCTGGAGAACTTTTCTTAAGGAGTTCATTCAGAAACTTGTATAGAAATTTCTTAATGAGCACTCGACAAACGCATTTCGAGAACATACACAAAGTCCCAGCCATGGACCTAGTGCATCATCATAACCGAGGTCTCTTGCATTTCCTTACATGTAATTGGATCTCATATGGAGATGTTTAGTGAAGTAGAATGGAAAAAATCGAATGCAACTACACAAGAACTAGTCTATAACTTTCGTTCGGAATCAGTTTTGCGCTGTGTTAACTGAAACATGGATATCTGACTCATACGGAGTCCATTTTGGCTCCACAAGTAGTCAAAACATTTGTGACGACCAGGTTCTTCAAAGGATTCTTTAATAGGGAACTTTTGGAGACCTTTTCTTAAGGATTTCGTCCAGAAACTTGTATAGAAACTTTCTTAATGAGCACTCGACAAACGCATTTCGAGAACATACACAAATTCCCAGTTATGGACCTAGTGCATCATCATAACCGAGATCTCTTGCATTTCCCTACAAGTAATTGGATCTCATATGGAGATGTTTAATGAAGTAGAATGGAAAAAATCGAATGCAACTACACAAGAACTAGTCTGTAACTGTCGTTCGGAATCAGTTTTGCGTAGTGATAACTGAGACATGGATATCTGAATCATATGGAGTCCATTTTGGCTCCACAAGTAGGCAAAACGTTTGTGAGGACCAGATGCTTCAGAGGATTCTTTCATAGGGAACTTTTGGAGAACTTTTCCTAAGTAGTTCGTTCAAAAACTTGTATAGAAACTTTCTTAATGAGCACTCGACAAACGCATTTCGAGAACATACACAAAGTCCCAGCTATGGACCCATTGAATCATGATAACCAAGGTCTCTTGCATTTCCCTACAAGTAACTAGGTCTCATATGGAGATGTTTAGTGAAGTAGAATGGAAAAAGTCGAATGCAACTACACAAGAACTAGTCTGTAAATGTCGTTCGGAATCAGTTTTGCGCAGTGTTAACTGAAACATGGATATAAGACTCATACAGAGTCCGTTTTGGATCCACAAGTAGTCAAAACGTTTGTGACAACCAGATGCTTCAAAGGATTCTTTCATAGGGAGCTTTTGGAGAACTTTTCTTAAGGAGTTCATTCAGAAACTTGTATAGAAACTTTCTTAATGAGCACTCGACAAACGCATTTCGAGAACATACACAAATTCCCAGCTATGGACCTAGTGCATCATCATACCCGAGGTCTCTTGCATTTCCCTACAAGTAATTGGGTCTCATATGGAGATGTTTAGTGAAGTAGAATGGAAAAAATCGGATGCAACTACACAAGAACTAGTCTGTAACTGTCGTTCGGAATTAGTTTTGCGCAGTGTTAACCGAAACAGGGATATCTGACTCATACAGAGTCCGTTTTGGCTGCACAAGTAGTCAAAACGTTTGTGACGACCAGATGCTTCAAATAATTCTTTCATTGGGAACTTTTGGTGAACTTTTCTTATGGAGTTCATTCAGAAACTTGTATAGAAACTTTCTTAATGAGCACTCGACAAACGCATTTCGAGAACATACACAAAGTCCCAGCTATGGACCCATTGAATCATCATAACCAAGGTCTCTTGCATTTCCCTACAAGTAACTAGGTCTCATATGGAGATGTTTAGTGAAGTAGAATGGAAAAAATCGAATGCAACTACACAAGAACTAGTCTGTAAATGTCGTTCGGAATCAGTTTTGCGCAGTGTTAACTGAAACATGGATATCAGACTCATACAGAGTCCGTTTTGGATCCACAAGTAGTCAAAACGTTTGTGACAACCAGATGCTTCAAAGGATTCTTTAATAGGGAGCTTTTAGAGAACTTTTCTTAAGGAGTTCGTTCAGAAACTTGTATAGAAACTTTCTTAATGAGCACTCGACAAACGCATTTCGAGAACATACACAAATTCCCAGCTATGGACCTAGTGCATCATCATACCCGAGGTCTCTTGCATTTCCCTACAAGTAATTGGGTCTCATATGGAGATGTTTAGTGAAGTAGAATGGAAAAAATCGGATGCAACTACACAAGAACTAGTGTGTAACTGTCGTTCGGAATTAGTTTTGCGCAGTGTTAACTGAAACAGGGATATCTGACTCATACAGAGTCCGTTTTGGCTCCACAAGTAGTCAAAATGTTTGTGACGACCAGATGCTTCAAATAATTCTTTCATTGGGAACTTTTGGTGAACTTTTCTTAAGGAGTTCATTCAGAAACTTGTATAGAAACTTTCTTAATGAGCACTCGACAAACGCATTTTGAGAACATACACAAAGTCCCAGCTATGGACCAAGTGCATGATCATAACTGAGGTCTCTTGCATTTCCCTAGAAGTAATTGGATCTCATATGGAGATGTTTAGTGAAGTAGAATGGAAAAAATCGAATGCAACTACACAAGAACTAGTCTGTAACTGTCGTTCGGAATCTGTTTTGCGCAGTGTTAACTGAAACATGGATATCTGACTCATACGGAGTCCGTTTTGGCTCCACAGGTAGTCAAAACATTTGTGACGACCAGATGCTTTAAAGGATTCTTTCATAGGGAACTTTTGGATAACTTTTCTTAAGGAGTTCGTTCAGAAACTTGTATAGAAACTTTCTTAATAAGGACTCGACAAACGCATTTCGAGAACATACACAAAGTCCCAGCTATGGACCAAGTGCATCATCATATTCGAGGTCTCTTGCATTTCCCTACAAGTAATTGGATCTCATATGGAGGTGTTTAGTGAAGTAGAATGGAAAAAATCGAATGCAACTACACAAGAACTAGTCTGTAACTATCGTTCGGAATAAGTTTTGCACAGTGTTAACTGAAACATGGATATCTCTCATATGGAGTCCGTTTTGGCTCCACAAGTAGGCAACACATTTGTGACGACCACATGCTTCAAAGGATTCTTTCATAGGGAACTTGTAACATCCCAAATTTACAATTTGGAATGTTATACATTAGATCATCATTGCATAACATATTTTATTGCATTTTGGCAATTCCTCAAAAAAATCCTAAGCAACTCAAGGACCCTCGGAGAGAGTTGGGGATTTTTCCCGGTTTTTAATATTTGATTTTTATCAAATATAAAAACGAGGATTTTTGGTTTAATTATTTTTCTCTCCGAAAAATATTTCATATTAAAATAAATGAGAGGAAAAAATATGACTTCTCCAAAATAATTGAAATATTGGAGGAAAAATATTAAAATCAAATATTTGATTTTATTCGGATTTTATTTGCAATTTTAATTGCATTAGAAAAATTGCACGTTCTAAAAACTGCATTTTTAGGGCCAAGAAAATGTTCACGTCGTTCTAATAATTTTAATTAGACGGTGAAAATTTGTTTTGGCATTTTTGGATTTTTATTTATTTTTCTATGAAATTTTTTAGTTCGGCTGAATATTATTTAAAAAAATCCCAAGCGCGCCAACTGGGCCGAAGCCCAGCCGACGGCCCAGCTCCCCCGCACGGCCCAGCCCAGCCGCTGTCGTCTCCCACCTGGAGACGGAGCCGCCGCCCGAGTCCGGGACGACCACGACGTCGCCGCCGTCGCCCCCTCCCCCAAGGCAGCACCCCTCTCCGTATATACCCCGGCCCCGCCGCCCTTTCTCCTCACCCCGCCCCCGTTCCCGAAGCCGCCGCCGCCCGAGGAGACGCCGCCGCCGGAGCCGCCCCGTCGCCCGAAGGAGCTCGCCGCCCCGATGCCGTACGCCGCCGCC
>NC_057799.1:507064012-507069343 GCF_018294505.1 Triticum aestivum
CCGCCACCTCGTCGCCCCGAGCCCCGCCGCCCCTCGCCGCCCCCGTCCGACCCCGCCGAAGCCCGTCCCGAGCCCCGCCGGAGCTGCCCGACAAGGTAGCCGAGCCGCCGCCGTCGGGCCGGTTTTTTTTAAACCTTTCGGTTTTTTTTGAAACCCTAGTTTTTTTATAGATCGGTTTATTTTTTCGGTTTAGTTAATCAATGAACGTTCACCGATCCATTCATTTTAACGAACGTGTTCGTCGGTTTGTCGCAGCTAACGAACGTCCGTTCGTTTAACTGTTCGTCAGTTTTCTTTTTCGTCGGTTTTCCGCGATTATTCCAGATCGCGATTTCTGATCGGATCTTCGTTCTGGTATATCTTTTCGCTCGTTTATCGGAATCAGGCGATTCAAGCGCCTAGAGTTTCGTCTCGAAATTCTCTTTCCGTTTAACCTACTCAAACAAGTTTTTGCTACTGTAAAATTTGACCTAGATCCAGATTAGTAAACGAAGCTTGTTTCTTTCGCCGTTTGACTTTCGTTGCTTTGTTCGATTTGTTTCTTTTTGCAAACCGGAGTTCTTAAGTTGAACTTTCTGGTTAGATCTTTTATTTGAGTTTTACCCGTGCATTTGATGAGTGCTTATTGTATGCTTGTTTGTTTGCGATAGAGTACCCGGAGTGCGCCGCTTGCTACTTCGAATCTCTAAGTTTCACGGATCATCAGCAAGGCAATGAACACTTTGATCATACCTCTTTTACTACCCAGTTTTATTGCATTAGACAAATCCTCAAACATTGCATGGTTAGGATCTAATTAAATTGTGGGTATTGGGAAGTAGTTGAGGTAGTACCTATTACCTGTTTTATTATCAAACCCTTGGGAGTTACTTCTACGTTTGCTTATATTGCTATGCTATGCTTGTAGACGTGGATTGGGTTTGAGTGTATCCATGACAGATGTGAGATTGTTAATATATGGTTAAACTTAAGGTGGCAACTAAAACTCACATCTGGGTGGATTGAGGTACCTGGGTATTCCAGGATTGCCTTTTTTTCTAAGGACCGCCACCCAGGCTCAAAGGGATCATGAGATTATTCATTCTAGAAACTTCCGTGTGCAGCCACAAGCTATTATGGGCTCTAGCATAGTTGATTAAGTTGTGTGAGCTCTTGAAGTGGTAGACTAGCAGATGTAGGGGTTGTAGGTGGTACTGTCTACCCGGAGTAGAGAGTTAACGCTTCTGAAAGACTGTGTCTCGGTCATCCGTTTCTCAAACATCATGTAGTGCGAGAATCAAGCGGAGGCGATCGAGTCTTGTGGGGAAAAGTGCACAAACCTCTGCAGAGTGTACAAACTAATCATGGTTAGCCGTGTCCCCGGTTATGGACATCTTGAGTATCTAGTACTTGGATTATCATGTGAATCTCATCACCATGTTACTTTAATTAATTTTGTTGGGTTTATGATGATACTTAATTGGGATTGAGAATGCTGTCAACCATTCTCAATGTTTAACAACCACCATGATAGTTAAATAAAATTTATTCCTTTGCAGTAGGGAAAAATTGGCTTTTCGCAAAACTGTAACCATAGAGCCTTCTACCAGCCATATATGCATGTAGTATAGCATTATTATGTTCATTACTCTCTATGTGTTACATTGCCAGCATATTCCATGTGCTGACCCGTTTCGGGCTGCAACGTTTCATGTTGCAGACTTTTCAGACGACGAGTAAGGTGCCTTAGGTCGTCGTCTTATACTCAGTGATGCCGTTGGAGTTGATGGACTCACTTATCTTCCAAGTCTTCCGCTGTTATCGTATTTAGTTGGACTTAAGCCATATTTATCATACTTATTCTGTTTTGAGATACTCCTTGCAATAAGTGTGTGATTGCTATTCTGTTATAAATCCTCCATTTGTACTGTGCGTGTCAGCATTACTGATCCTGGGATGACACTGGTGCACAGCAGCACAGACTGTTTGAGGTCTGGTCGCTACAAAGGTGGTATCAGAGCACACGCTGACTGTAGGACACGACCACTAGGCTTAAACCCTAGAACATTACTCTCTTCTCATTTCTGACTCCTCTCCACTTTCTACTCTTTTAGGAATGGCGGATGCAAGGAACAAGTTCATGCAACCGGATGAAGAGACACCTTTTGGACGACACTTGAAGGAAGTCACTAAGTACCTGAACATCGGAATACCCAGCTTCACCGGAACCTACAACGCCACACTACCAGAAGAGGAGCGCTGGAAGATTCAAGTTCAAGTTCCAGGAAGGACGTTCACTCCAGTCACTGAGCCTATAGAGTTTTCCTTTGATGCACCAACCTGGAGTTTAGGGAAGAGCATGGCAGCACACATCTCTATGGGATGCATTGGAGAAGTCTACCGCAAGGAGCTTAAGGATACTATTTATCAGATTTGTGGACGCCGAGATGAGCAATGGGAGATGATCAGCACCAAGAAGGATGGATCAATTGCAGCTTTCATCCAGGAGCAAAACCAACACATTCGTCGCTAGGAGAACCAGATGTGCGCAGACATGATAGAACTGAAGAAGGCATTGACCAAGATCACGGAGTTGGAGGAAGAACTCAAGGCTACGCGCGATGGATATGAGGAGGAGATCGCCACGTTGTTGGAGAAGAACGGCGAATTGATACAGAAGATCGAAGTATTCATGGGAGACCCAGCACCTGGAGGACAAGACGACGATTCTACTTGCCCGGATAACTACATCATCATCGACGACACCGACTCAGACCCCAGTGAAGATGACTTTGTTGATGAAGCTGGAGCAGATATCATGGAGTCTTCGACCGATCAAAATTTCTAGTAGACCACCATATCAGTAGTAGTATTCCCCCATGTAAATAGTATAGCCCGAGCACTTTTGTAACGATTAGTTAGATCGATTGTATGCCTTGTTTGTTGATTGAGTGATATTGATTGTGTTTGTCTCATGAGCATATGGGTAGTGTTTTCTCTCTAGACCTCATTCTATTCTATATCTCATCTTTTCTAAACCTATCAGATGCCTCCGAGACGCGACACTGGATTTGTTTTCTCACCGGAGATCACTTAGTTGATTCAGCAGCAGAATGCCCTGATGCAAGTGTTAGTACAGAACCAAGGCAACAACAACAACAACAACAACAACCCACCACCACCACCTATTGATCACTTAGCCCATTTCTTGAGGCTAAATCCGCCGGTGTTTTCCAGCAGCACCGAGCCGATTGTTGCAGATGATTGGCTCCGCAAAGTTGGAAGGGAGTTGACCACTGCAGGATGCACAGATGCGGAGAGAGTGCGTTTTGCCGCACATCAGCTTGATGGACCCGTAGCTTCATGGTGGGAGAATTACACAGCCACACACCCTATTGACACTGTCACATGGGACCAATTTCAGCAAGCTTTCCGTACTGCCCATGTTTCAGCAGGACCTATGGCTATGAAGAAGCGTGAGTTTCGCAACCTACGCCAAGGAGGACGCACCGTAGGCCAGTATGTGGAGGACTTTAGTAAGTTAGCACGTTATGCTCCAGATGACGTTGCTACAGATGCAGCCAGCAGGATTGCTACAGCCATTGCCGATACCCGAATGGAAGTGGGATAAACTAGGCATGGATTTTATCACGGGATTGCCCAGGACTCGTTCAGGCTATGACTCAATATGGGTTGTAGTCGATCGTTTGACGAAAGTAGCTCATTTCATCCCAGTGAAGACCACTTACACCAGTGCTAAGTTGGCAAACATATACATGACCAGAATGGTATGTTTGCATGGAGTTTCGACGACCATTGTATCAGATAGAGGAACCCAGTTTACCTCGAATTTTTGGAATCAGTTACATGAAACTTTGGGAACCAGGCTAGAATTCAGTACAGCTTTTCACCCACAGACAGATGGACAGACCGAGAGAGTCAATCAGATTTTGGAAGATATGCTGAGAGCTTGTGCGCTAGATTATGGATCTAGTTGGGACGACAATTTGCCATATGCAGAGTTTTCTTACAACAACAGTTATCAAACCAGTTTGAAGATGGCCCCTTTTGATGTTTTGTACGGAAGGAGGTGTAGGACACCATTGTTATGGGACGTAGTTGGAGACCGCCAGTTGTTTGGACCAGACTTGATTAAGGAATCAGAACAAAAAGTGAAGTTGATTCGCGATAGGCTCAAGGTAGCCCAGTCCAAGCAGAAGAGTTATGCGGATTCTAAACGTAAGGAGACAGTTCATGAAGTCGGAGACAGAGTTTACCTACGAGTATCACCACTTCGAGGAGTGAAGCGCTTTGGAGGTAAAGGAAAGTTAGCGCCATGTTTTGTAGGACCATACAGAGTTTTGGAGCGTATGGGAGAAGTTGCTTACAAGCTGGAATTGCCTGAAGGATTGTCAGGAGTTCATGATGTATTTCACGTTTCCCAGTTGAAGAAGTGCCACGCAGAGATGGCTGAGATACCACTGAGAGATACAGTGCCGCTGGAAGCGATTCAGTTGGAAAGTGATTTGACCTATGAGGAGCAGTTAAGATTCTCGAGTATGCCAGCCGAGTCACCCGCAGCAAGGTTATCAAGATCTGCAAAGTTCGGTGGAGTCACCACACTGAAGATGAAGCCACCTGGGAGCGAGAGGAAGAACCACTCTCACCTATTTTCTAGCCAACCCGAATCTCGAGGGCGAGATTCATCTTAAGGGGGTAGGTTTGTAACATCCCAAATTTTCAATTTGGAATGTTATACATTAGATCATCATTGCATAGCATATTTTATTGCATTTTGGCAAATCCTCAAAAAAATCCTAAGCAACTCAAGGACCCTCGGAGAGAGTTGGGGATTTTTCCCGGTTTTTCATATTTGATTTTTATCAAATAATAAAACGAGGATTTTTGGTTTTAATTATTTTTCTATCCGAATAATATTTCATATTAAAATAAATGAGAGGAGAAAATATGACTTCTCCAAAATAATTGAAATATTGGAGGAAAAATATTAAAATCAAATATTTGATTTTATTCGGATTTTATTTGCAATTTTAATTGCATTAGAAAAATTGCACGTTTTAAAAACAACATTTTTAGGGCCAAGAAAATGTTCTAGACGGTGAAAATTTGTTTTGGCATTTTGGGATTTTTATTTATTTTTCTACAAAAATTTTTAGTTCGGCGGAATATTATTTAAAAAAAAATCCCGAGCGCGCCGACGGCCCAGCCCAGCCGTTGTCGTCTTCCACCTAGAGACGGAGCCGCCGCCCGAGTCCGGGATGACCACGACGCCGCCGCCGTCGCCCCCTCCCCGAAGGCAGCACCCCCCCGCATATACCCCGGCCCCCCCGC
>NC_057799.1:507069738-507073688 GCF_018294505.1 Triticum aestivum
GCCCGAAGGAGCTCGCCGTACGCCGCCGCCCCGAGCCGCCGCCTCGTCGCCCCGAGCCCCGCCGGAGCCCGTCCCGAGCCCCGTCGGAGCTGCCGGACGAGGTAGCCAAGCCTCCGCCGCCGAGCCGGTTTTTTTTAAACCGTTCGGTTTATTTTTTTTGAAACCCTAGTTTTTTTATAGATCGGTTTATTTTTTTCGGTTTAGTTAATCAATGAACGTTCACCGATCCGTTCGTTTTAACGAACATGTTCGTCGGTTTGTCGCAGCTAACGAACGTCCGTTCGTTTAACTGTTCGTCAGTTTTCTTTTTCGTCGGTTTTCCGCGATTATTCCAGATCGCGATTTCTGATCGGATCTTTGTTCTGGTCTGGTCGCTACAGAACTTTTGGAGAACTTTTCTTAAGGAGTTCGTTCAGAAACTTGTATAGAAACTTTCTTAATGAGCACTCGACAAACGCATTTCGTGAACATACACAAAGTCCCAGCTTTGGACCTAGTGCATCATCATAACCGAGGTCTCTTGCATTTCCCTACAAGTAACTGGGTCTCATATAGAGATGTTTAGTGAAGTAGAATGGAAAAAATCGAATGCAACTACATAAGAACTAGTCTTTAACAGTCGTTCGGAATTAGTTTTGCGCAGTGTTAACTGAAACATGGATATCTGACTCATACGGAGTCCGTTTTGGCTCCACAAGTTCTCAAAACGTTTGTGATGACCAGATGCTTCAAATGATTCTTTCATAAGGATCTTTTGGAGAACTTTTCTTAAGCTGTTCGTTCAGAAACTTGTATAGAAACTTTCTTAATGAGCACTCGACAAACGCATTTCGAGAACATACACAAAGTCCCAGCTATGGACCTAGTGCATCATCATAACGGAGGTCTCTTGCGTTTCCTTACAAGTAATTGGATCTCATATGGAGATGATTAGTGAAGTAGAATGGAAAAAATCGAATGCAACTACACAAGAACTAGTCTATAACTGTTGTTCGGAATCAGTTTTGCGCTGTGTTAACTGAAACATGGATATCTGACTCATACGGAGTCCATTTTGGCTCCAGAAGTAGTCAAAACATTTGTGACGACCAGATTCTTCAAAGGATTCTTTCATAGGGAACTTTTGGAGACATTTTCTTGAGGAGTTCATCCAGAAACTTGTATCGAAACTTTCTTAATGAGCACTCGACAAACGCATTTCGAGAACATACACAAAGTCCCAGCTATGGACCTAGTGCATCATCATAACCGAGGTCTCTTGCATTTCCCTACAAGTAATAGGATCTCATATGGCGATGTTTAGGGAAGTAGAATGGAAAAAATCAAATGCAACTACACAAGACCTAGTCTGTAACTGTCGTTCGGAATCAGTTTTGCGTAGTGTTAACTGAAACATGGATATCTGAATCATACGGAGTCCGTTTTGGCTCCACAAGTAGGCAAAACGTTTGTGAGGACCAGATGCTTCAAAGGATTCTTTCATAGGGAACTTTTGGAGAACTTTTCTTAAGGAGTTCGTTCAAAAACTTGTATAGAAACTTTCTTAATGAGCACTCGACAAACGCATTTCGAGAACATACGCAAAGTCCCAGCTATGGACCTATTGCATCATCATAACCAAGGTCTCTTGCATTTCCCTACAAGTAACTTGGTCTCATATCGAGATGTTTAGTGAAGTAGAATGGAAAAAATCGAATGCAACTACACAAGAACTAGTCAGTAACTGTCGCTCGGAATCAGTTTTGCGCAGTGTTAACTGAAACATGGATATCAGACTCATACGGAGTCCGTTTTGGCTCCACAAGTAGTAATATTTGTGACAACCAGATTCTTCAAAGGATTCTTTCATAGGGAGCTTTTGGAGATCTTTTCTTAAGGAGTTCTTTCAGAAACTTGTATAGAAACTTTCCTAATGAGCACTCAACAAACGCATTTCGAGAACATACACAACATCCCAACTATGGACCTAGTGCATCATCATACCCGAGGTCTCTTGTATTTCCCTACAAGTAATTGGGTCTCATATGGAGATGTTTGGTGAAGTAGAATGGAAAAAATCGGATGCAACTACACAAGAACTAGTCTGTAATTGTCGTTCGGAATCAGTTTTGCGCAGTGTTAGCTGAAACAGGGATATCTGACTCATACAGAGTCCGTTTTGACTCCAAAAGTAGTCAAAACGTTTGTGACGACCAGATGCTTCAAATAATTCTTTCATTGGGAACTTTTGGTGAACTTTTCTTAAGGAGTTCGTTCAGAAACTTGTATAGAAACTTTCTTAATGAGCACTCAACAAACGCATTTCGAGAACATACACAAAGTCCCAGCTATGGACCAAGTGCATCATCATAACCGAGGTCTCTTGCATTTCCCTAAAAGTAATTGGATCTCAAATGGAGATGTTTAGTGAAGGAGAATGGAAAAAATCGAATGCAACTAAACAAGAACTAGTCTGTAACTGTCGTTCGGAATCAGTTTTGCGTAGTGTTAACTGAAACATGGATATCCGACTCATGCGGAGTCCGCTTTGGCTCCACAGGTGGTCAAAACATTTGTGACTACCAGATGCTTCAAAGGATTCTTTCATAGGGAACTTTCGGATAACTTTTCTTAAGGAGTTTATTCAGAAACTTGTATAGAAACTTCCTTAAAATGAACTCGACAAACGCAT
Source organism: Triticum aestivum (assembly GCF_018294505.1). NCBI lineage: Eukaryota > Viridiplantae > Streptophyta > Magnoliopsida > Poales > Poaceae > Triticum > Triticum aestivum. The sequence goes on from NC_057799.1 coordinate 507,072,410, forward strand.
TTCGAGAACATACACAAAGTCCCAGCTATGGACCTAGTGCATCATTATAACCGGGGTCTCTTGCATTTCCCTACAAGTAACTGGTTCTCATATGGAGATGTTTAGTGAAGTAGAATGGAAAAAATCAAATGCAACTACACAAGAACTAGTCGGTAACTGTCGTTCAGAATCAGTTTTGTGCAGTGTTAACTGAAACATGGATATCTGACTCATACAAGTAGTGAAAACGTTTGTGATGACCAGATGCTTCAAAGGATTCTTTCATATGGAACTTTTGGAGAACTTTTCTTAAGGAGTTCGTTCAGAAACTTGTATAGAAACTTTCTTAATGAGCACTCGACAAACGCATTTCGAGAACATACACAAAGTCCCAGCTATGGACCAAGTGCATCATCATAACCGAGGTCTCTTGCATTTCCCTACAGGTAAGTGGATCTCATATGGAGATATTTAGTGAAGTAGCATTGAAAAAATCGAATGCAACTACACAAGAACTAGTCTGTAACTGTCGTTCGGAATCAGTTTTGCGCAGTGTTAACTGAAACATGGATATCTGACTCATACGGAGTCTGTTTTGGCTCCACAAGTAGTCAAAACGTTTGTGACGACCAGATGCTTCAAAGGATTTTTTCATAGGGAACTTTTGGAGAACTTTTCTTAAGGAGTTCGTTCAGAAACTTGTATAGAAACTTTCTTAATAAGGACTCGACAAACGCATTTCGAGAACATACACGACCAAGTGCATCATCATAACCGAGGTCTCTTGCATTTACCTACAAGTAAATTGGTCTCATATGGAGATGTTTAGTGAAGTAGAATGGAAAAATCAAATGCAACTACACAAGAACTAGTGGTAACTGTCGTTCGGAATTAGTTTCGCGAAGTGTTAACTGAAACATGGATATCTGACTCATACGGAGTCCCTTTTCGCTCCACAAGTAGTCAAAAAATTTGTGACGACCAGATGCTTCAAAGGATTCTTTCATATGGAAGTTTTGGAGAATTTTTCTTAAGGAGTTCGTTCAGAAACTTGTATAGAAACTTTCTTAATGAGCACTCGACAAACGCATTTCGAGAACATGCACAAAGTCCCACTATGGACCTACTGCATCATCATACCCGAGGTCTCTTGCATTTCCCTACAAGTAACTGGGTGTCATATGGAGATGTTTAGTGAAGTAGAATGGAAAAAATTTAATGCAACTACACAAGAACTAGTCTATAACTGTCGTTCGGAATCAGTTTTGCGCAGTGTTAACTGAGACATGGATATCTGACT
>NC_057799.1:507074989-507075350 GCF_018294505.1 Triticum aestivum
TAACTGTCGTTCGGAATCAGTTTTGCGCAGTGTAAATGAAACATGGATATCTGACTTGTGACGACCAGATGCTTCAAAGTATTATTTCATATGGAACTTTTGGATAACTTTTCTTAAGGAGTTCGTTCAGAAACTTGTATAGAAAATTTCTTAATGAGCACTCGATAAACGCATTTCGAGAACATACACAAAGTCCCAGCTATGGACCTAGTGCATCATCATAACCGAGGTCTCTTGCATTTCCCTACAAGTAATTGGATCTCATATGGAGATGTTTAGTGAAGTAGAATGGAAAAAATCGAATGCAACTACACAAGAACTAGTCTATAACTGTCGTTCGGAAACAGTTTTGCGCAGTGTT
>NC_057799.1:507075492-507075904 GCF_018294505.1 Triticum aestivum
TTCTTTCATAGGGATCTTTTGGAGAACTTTTCTTCAGGAGTTCGTTCAGAAACTTGTATAGAAACTTTTTAATGAGGACTCGAGAAACGCATTTCGAGAACATACACAAATTCCAAGCTATGGACCTAGTGCATCAAGATAACCGAGGACTCTTGCATTTCCCTACAAGTAATTGGATCTCATATGGAGATGTTTAGTGAAGTAGAATGGAAAAAATCAAATGCAACTACACAAGAACTAGTCTGTAACTGTCGTTCGGAATCAGTTTTGCGCAGTGTAAATGAAACATGGATATCTGACTTGTGACGACCAGATGCTTCAAAGTATTATTTCATATGGAACTTTTGGATAACTTTTCTTAAGGAGTTCGTTCAGAAACTTGTATAGAAAATTTCTTAATGAGCACTCGATA
>NC_057799.1:507076060-507076531 GCF_018294505.1 Triticum aestivum
GCATTTCGAGAACATACACAAAGTCCCAGCTATGGACCTAGTGCATCATCATAACCGAGGTCTCTTGCATTTCCCTACAAGTAATTGGATCTCATATGGAGATGTTTAGTGAAGTAGAATGGAAAAAATCGAATGCAACTACACAAGAACTAGTCTATAACTGTCGTTCGGAAACAGTTTTGCGCAGTGTTAACTCAAACGTGGATATCTGAGTCATACGGAGTCCGTTTTGGCTCCACAAGTAGTCAAAACGTTTGTGACGACCAGATGCTTTAAAGGATTCTTTCATAGGGATCTTTTGGAGAACTTTTCTTCAGGAGTTCGTTCAGAAACTTGTATAGAAACTTTTTAATGAGGACTCGAGAAACGCATTTCGAGAACATACACAAATTCCAAGCTATGGACCTAGTGCATCAAGATAACCGAGGACTCTTGCATTTCCCTACAAGTAATTGGATCTCATATGGAGAT
>NC_057799.1:507076541-507076902 GCF_018294505.1 Triticum aestivum
TAACTGTCGTTCGGAATCAGTTTTGCGCAGTGTAAATGAAACATGGATATCTGACTTGTGACGACCAGATGCTTCAAAGTATTATTTCATATGGAACTTTTGGATAACTTTTCTTAAGGAGTTCGTTCAGAAACTTGTATAGAAAATTTCTTAATGAGCACTCGATAAACGCATTTCGAGAACATACACAAAGTCCCAGCTATGGACCTAGTGCATCATCATAACCGAGGTCTCTTGCATTTCCCTACAAGTAATTGGATCTCATATGGAGATGTTTAGTGAAGTAGAATGGAAAAAATCGAATGCAACTACACAAGAACTAGTCTATAACTGTCGTTCGGAAACAGTTTTGCGCAGTGTT
>NC_057799.1:507076912-507077518 GCF_018294505.1 Triticum aestivum
TTCTTTCATAGGGATCTTTTGGAGAACTTTTCTTCAGGAGTTCGTTCAGAAACTTGTATAGAAACTTTTTAATGAGGACTCGAGAAACGCATTTCGAGAACATACACAAATTCCAAGCTATGGACCTAGTGCATCAAGATAACCGAGGACTCTTGCATTTCCCTACAAGTAATTGGATCTCATATGGAGATGTTTAGTGAAGTAGAATGGAAAAAATCAAATGCAACTACACAAGAACTAGTCTGTAACTGTCGTTCGGAATCAGTTTTGCGCAGTGTAAATGAAACATGGATATCTGACTTGTGACGACCAGATGCTTCAAAGTATTATTTCATATGGAACTTTTGGATAACTTTTCTTAAGGAGTTCGTTCAGAAACTTGTATAGAAAATTTCTTAATGAGCACTCGATAAACGCATTTCGAGAACATACACAAAGTCCCAGCTATGGACCTAGTGCATCATCATAACCGAGGTCTCTTGCATTTCCCTACAAGTAATTGGATCTCATATGGAGATGTTTAGTGAAGTAGAATGGAAAAAATCGAATGCAACTACACAAGAACTAGTCTATAACTGTCGTTCGGAAACAGTTTTGCGCAGTGTT
>NC_057799.1:507077528-507081716 GCF_018294505.1 Triticum aestivum
TTTGCGCAGTGTAAATGAAACATGGATATCTGACTTGTGACGACCAGATGCTTCAAAGTATTATTTCATATGGAAATTTTGGATAACTTTTCTTAAGGAGTTCGTTCAGAAACTTGTATAGAAAATTTCTTAATGAGCACTCGATAAACGCATTTCGAGAACATACACAAAGTCCCAGCTATGGACCTAGTGCATCATCATAACCGAGGTCTCTTGCATTTCCCTACAAGTAATTGGATCTCATATGGAGATGTTTAGTGAAGTAGAATGGAAAAAATCGAATGCAACTACACAAGAACTTGTCTGTAACTGTCGTTCGGAAACAGTTTTGCGCAGTGTTAACTCAAACGTGGATATCTGAGTCATACGGAGTCCGTTTTGGCTCCACAACTAGTCAAAACGTTTGTGACGACCAGATGCTTTAAAAGATTCTTTCATAGGGATCTTTTCGAGAACTTTTCTTCAGGAGTTCGTTCAGAAACTTGTATAGAAACTTTCTTAATGAGGACTCGACAAACGCATTTCCAGAACATACACAAAGTCCCAGCTATGGAGCTAGTGCATCAACATAACCGATGTCTCTTGCATTTCCCTACAAGTAATTGGATCTCATATGGAGATGTTTAGTGAAGTAGAATGGAAAAAATCAAATGCAACTACACAAGAACTAGTTTGTAACTGCCGTTCGGAATCAGTTTTGCGCAATGTAAACGAAACATGGATATCTCACTCATACGGAGTCCGTTTTGGCTCCACAAGTAGTCAAAACGATTGTGACGACCAGATGCTTCAAAGAATTCTTTCATAGGGAAACTTTGGAGAACTTTTCTTCAGGAGTTCGTTCAGAAACTTCTATAGAAACTTTCTTAATCAGCACTCGACAAACGCATTTCGAGAACATACACAAAGTCCCAGCTATGGAACTAGTGCATCATCATAATCGAGGTCTCTTGCATTTCCCTACACGTAATTGGATCTCATATGGAGATGTTTAGTGAAGTAGAATGGAAAATATCGAATGCCACTACACAAGAACTAGTCTGTAACTGTCGTTCGGAATCAGTTTTGTGCAGTGTTAACTGAAACATGGATATCGGACTCATACGCAGTCCGTTTTGGCTCCACAAGTAGTCAAAATGTTTGTGACAACTAGATGCTTCAAAGGATTCTTTCATAGGGAGCTTTTGAAGAAGTTTTCTTAAGGAGTTCATTCAGAAACTTGTATAGAAACTTTCTTAATGAGCGATCGACAAACGCATTTCGAGAACATACACAAAGTCCCAGCTATGGACCTAGTGCATCATCATAACTGAGGTCTCTTGCATTTCCCTAAAATTAATTGGATCTCATATGTAGATGTTTAGTGAAGTAGAATGGAAAAAATCGAATGCAACTACACAAGAACTAGTCTGTAATTGTCGTTCGGAATCAGTTTTGCGCAGTGTTAACTGAAACATGGATATCTGACTCATACGGAGTCCGTCTTGGGTCCACAAGTAGTCAAAACGTTTGTGACGACCAGATGCTTCGAAGGATTCTTTCATAGGGAACTTTTGGAGAACTTTTCTTAAAGAGTTCATTCAGAAACTTGTACAGAAACTTTCTTAATGAGCACTCGGCAAACGCATTTCGAGAACATACACAAAGTCCCAGCTATGGACCTAGTGCATCATCATAACCGAGGTCTCTTGCATTTCCCTACAAGTAATTGGGTCTCATATGGAGATTGTTAGTGAAGTAGAATGGAAAAAATTGAATGCAACTACACAACAACTAGTCTGTAACTGTCGTTCGGAATCAGTTTTGCGCAGTGTTAACTGAAACATGGATATCTGACTCATACGGAGTCCGTTTTGGCTCCACAAGTAGTCAAAACATTTGTGACGACCAGATGATTCAAAGGATTCTTTCATAGGGAACTTTTGAAGAACTTTTCTTAAGGAGTTTGTTCAGAAACTTGTATAGAAACTTTTTTAATGAGCACTCGACAAACGCATTTTGAGAACATACACAAAGTCCCACCTATGGACCTAGTCCATCATCATAACCGAGGTCTCTTGCATTTCCCTACAAGTAATTGGATCTCATATGGAGATGTTTAGTGTAGTAGAATGGAAAAAATTGAATGCAACTACACAAGAACTAGTCTGTAACTGTCGTTCGGAATCAGTTTTGCGCAGTGTTAACTGAAACATCGATATCTGACTCATACGGAGTCCGTTTTGGCTCCACAATTAGTCAAAATGTCTGTGACGACTAGATGATTCAAAGGATTCTTTCATAGGGAACTTTTGAAGAACTTTTCTTAAAGAGTTTGTTCAGAAACTTGTATAGAAACTTTCTTAATGAGCACTCGACAAACGCATTTTGAGAACATACACAAAGTCCCACCTATGGACCTAGTCCATCATCATAACCGAGGTCTCTTGCATTTCTCTACAAGTAATTGGATCTCATATGGAGATGTTTAGTGAAGTAGAATGGAAAAAATCGAATGCAACTACACAAGAACTAGCGGTAACTGTCGTTCGGAATCAGTTTTGCGAAGTGTTAACTGAAACAAGGATATCTTACTCATACGGAGTCCATTTTGGCTCCACAAGTAATCAAAACATTTGTGATGACTAGATGCTTCAAAAGATTCTTTCATATGGAACTTTTGGATAAATTTTCTTAAGGAGTTTTTTCAGAAACTTGTATAGAAACTTTCTTAATGAGCACTCGACAAACGCATTTCGAGAACATGCACAAAGTCCCAGCTATGGACCTAGGGCATCATCATACCCAAGGTCTCTTGCATTTCCCTACAAGTAACTAGGTCTCATATGGAGATGTTTAGTGAAGTAGAATGGCAAAAATTGAATGCAACTACACAAGAACTAGTCTGTAACTGTCCTTCGGAATCAGTTTTGCGCAGTGTTAACTGAAACATGGATATCTGACTCAGACGGAGTCCGTTTTGGCTCCACAAGTAGTCAAAATGTTTGTGACGACCAGAAGCTTCAAAGGATTCTTTCATATGTAAATTTTGGAAAACTTCTCTTAAGGAGTTCGTTCAGAAACTTGTATAGAAACTTTCTTAATGAGCACTCGACAAACGCATTTCGAGAACATACACAAAGTCCCAGCTATGGACCTAGTGCATCATCATACCCGAGGTCTCTTGCATTTCCCTAAAAGTAACTGGGTCTCATATGGAGATGTTTAGTGTAGTAGAATGGAAAAAATCGAATGCAACTACACAATAACTAGTCTGTAACTGTCGTTCGGAATCAGTTTTGCGCAGTGTTAACTGAAACAGGGAAATCTGACTGATACGGAGTCCGTTTTGGCTCCACAAGTAGTCAAAACGTTTGTGACGACCAGATGCTTCAAAGGATTCTTTCATAGGGAACTTTTGGAGAACTTTTCTTAAGGAGTTCATTCAGAAACTTTCTTAATGAGCACTCGGCAAACGCATTTCGAGAACATACACAAAGTCCCAGCTATGGGCCTAGTGCATCATCATAACCGAGGTCTCTTGCATTTCCCTACAAATAATTGTGTCTCATATGGAGATTGTTAGTGAAGTAGAATGGAAAAAATTGAATGCAACTACACAAGAACTAGTCTGTAACTGTCGTTCGGAATCAGTTTTGCGCAGTGTTAACTGAAACATGGATAGCTGACTCATACGGAGTCCGTTTTGGCTCCACAAGTAGTCATAACGTTTGTGACGGACAGATGCTTCAATGGATTCTTTCATAGGGAGCTTTCGTTGAACTTTTCTTACGGAGTTCGTTCAGAAACTTGTAGAGAAACTTTCTGAATGAGCACTGGACAAACGCATTTTGAGAACATACACAAAGTCCCAGCTATGGACCTAGTGCATCATCATAACCGAGGTCTCTTGCATTTCCCTACAAGTAATTGGATCTCGTATGGAGATGTTTAGTGAAGTAGAATGAAAAAAATCGAATGCAACTACACAAGAACTAATCTGTAACTATCGTTCGGAATCAGTTTTGTGCAATGTTAACTCAAACGTGGATATCTGAGTCATACGGAGTCCGTTTTGGCTCCACAAGTAGTCAAAACATTTGCGACGACCAGATGCTTCAAAGAATTCTTTCATAGGGAACTTTTGGAGAACTTTTCGAGAACATACACAAAGTCCCAGCTATGGACCTAGTGCATCATCATAACCGA
>NC_057799.1:507081967-507116011 GCF_018294505.1 Triticum aestivum
GGTCTCTTGCATCTCCCTACAAGTAATTGGATCTCATATGGAAATGTTTAGTGAAGTAGAATGGAAAAAATCAAATGCAACTACACAAGAACTAGTCTGTAACTGTCGTTCGGAATCAGTTTTGCGCAGTGTAAATGAAACATGGATATCTGACTCATACGGAGTCCGTTTTGGCTCCACAATTAGTCAAAACGATTGTGACGACCAGATGCTTCAAAGTATTATTTCATATGGAACTTTTGGATAACTTTTCTTAAGGAGTTCGTTCGGAAACTTGTATAGAAAATTTCTTAATGAGCACTCGACAAACGCATTTCGAGAACATACACAAAGTCCCAGCTATGGACCTAGTGCATCATCATAACCGAGGTCTCTTGCATTTCCCTACACGTAATTGGATCTCATATGGAGATGTTTAGTGAAGTAGAATGGAAAAAATCGAATGCAACTACACAAGAACTAGTCTGTAACTGTCGTTCGGAATCAGTTTTGCGCAGTGTTAACTGAAACATGGATATCCGACTCATACGGAGTCCGTTTTGGCTCCACAAGTAGTCAAAATGTTTGTGACGACTAGATGCTTCAAAGGATTCTTTCATAGGGAGCTTTTGCAGAAGTTTTCTTAAGGAGTTCGTTCAGAAACTTGTATAGAAACTTTCTTAATGAGCGATCGACAAACGCATTTCGAGAACATACACAAAGTCCCAGCTATGGACCTAGTGCATCATCATAACTGAGGTCTCTTGCATTTCCCTAAAATTAATTGGATCTCATATGTAGATGTTTAGTGAAGTAGAATGGAAAAAATCGAATGCAACTACACAAGAACTAGTCTGTAATTGTCGTTCGGAATCAGTTTTGCGCAGTGTTAACTGAAACATGGATATCTGACTCATACGGAGTCCGTTTTGGGTCCACAAGTAGTCAAAACATTTGTGACGACCAGATGCTTCGAAGGATTCTTTCATAGGGAACTTTTGGAGAACTTTTCTTAAGGAGTTCATTCAGAAACTTGTACAGAAACTTTCTTAATGAGCACTCGGCAAACGCATTTCGAGAACATACACAAAGTCCCAGCTATGGACCTAGTGCATCATCATAACCGAGGTCTCTTGCATTTCCCTACAAGTAATTGGGTCTCATATGGAGATTGTTAGTGAAGTAGAATGGAAAAAATTGAATGCAACTACACAAGAACTAGTCTGTAACTGTCGTTCGGAATCAGTTTTGCGCAGTGTTAACTGAAACATGGATATCTGACTCATACGGAGTCCGTTTTGGCTCCACAAGTAGTCAAAACGTTTGTGACGACCATGTGATTCAAAGGATTCTTTCATAGGGAACTTTTGAAGAACTTTTCTTAAGGAGTTTGTTCAGAAACTTGTATAGAAACTTTCTTAATGAGCACTCGACAAACGCATTTTGAGAACATACACAAAGTCCCACCTATGGACCTAGTCCATCATCATAACCGAGGTCTCTTGCATTTCCCTACAAGTAATTGGATCTCATATGGAGATGTTTAGTGTAGTAGAATGGAAAAAATTGAATGCAACTACACAAGAACTAGTCTGTAACTGTCGTTCGGAATCAGCTTTGCGCAGTGTTAATTGAAACATGGATATCTGACTCATACGGAGTCCGTTTTGGCTCCACAAGTAGTCAAAACGTTTGTGATGACCAGATGATTCAAAGGATTCTTTCATAGGGAACTTTTGAAGAACTTTTCTTAAGGAGTTTGTTCAGAAACTTGTATAGAAACTTTCTTAATGAGCACTCGAAAAACGCATTTTGAGAACATACACAAAGTCCCACCTATGGACCTAGTCCATCATCATAACCGAGGTCTCTTGCATTTCCTTACAAGTAATTGGAACTCATATGGAGATGTTTAGGGAATTAGAATGGAAAAAATCGAATGCAACTACACAAGAACTAGTGTGTAACTGTCGTTCGGAATCAGTTTTACGCAGTGCTAACTGAAACCTGGATATCTGACTCATACGGAGTCTATTTTGGCTCCACAAGTAGGCAAAACGTTTGCGACGACCAGATGCTTCAAAGAATTCTTTCATAGAGAACTTTTGGAGAACTTTTCTTAAGGAGTTCGTTCAGAAACTTGTATAGAAACTTTCTTAATGACCACTCGACAAACGCTTTTTGAGAACATACACAAAGTCCCAGCTATGGACCTAGTGCATCATCATAACCGAGGTCTCTTGCATTTCCCTACATGCAATTGGATCTCATATGGAGATGTTTATCAAAGTAGAATGGAAAAAATCGAATGCAACTACACAAGAACTAGTCTGTAACTGTCGTTCGGAATCAGTTTTGCGCAGTGTTAACTGAAACAGGGAAATCTGACTGATACAGAGTCCGTTTCGGCTCCACAAGTAGTCAAAACGTTTGTGACGACCAGATGCTTCAAAGGATTCTTTCATAGGGAACTTTTGGAGAACTTTTCTTAAGGAGTTCATTCAGAAACTTTCTTAATGAGCACTCGGCAAACGCATTTCGAGAACATACACAAAGTCCCAGCTATGGACCTAGTGCATCATCATAACCGAGGACTCTTGCATTTCCTTACAAGCAATTGGATCTCGTATGGAGATGTTTAGTGAAGTAGAATGGAAAAAATCGAATGCAATTGGATCAGTATTGCGCAGTGTTAACTGACACATGGATATCTGACTCATACGGAGTCCGTTTTGGCTCCACAAGTTGTCAAAACGTTTGCGACGACCAGATGCTTCAAAGAATTCTTTCATAGGGAACTTTGGGAGAACTTTTCTTAAGGAGTTCGTTCAAAAACTTGTATAGAAACTTTCTTAATGACCACTCGACAAACGCTTTTCGAGAACATACACAAAGTCCCAGCTATGGACCTAGTGCATCATCATAACCGAGGTCTCTTGCATTTCCCTACAAGTAATTGGATCTTATATGGAGATGTTAAGGTGAGTAGAATGGAAAAAATCTAATGCAACTACACAAGAACTAGTCTGTAACTGTCGTTCAGAATCAGTTTTGCGGAGTGTTAACTGAAAGATGGATATCTGACTCATACGGAGTCCGTTTTGGCTCCACAAGTAGTCAAAAATTTGTGACGACCAGATGCTTCAAAGGATTCTTTCATAGGGAGCTTTTGCAGAACTTTTCTTAAGGAGTTCGTTCAGAAACTTGTATAGAAACTTTCTTAATGAGGACTTGACAAACGCACTTCGAGAACATACACAAAGTCCCAGCTGTGGACCTAGTGCATCATCATAACTGAGGTCTCTTGCATTTCCCTACAAGTAATTGGATCTCATATGGAGATGTTTAGTGAAGTAGAATGGAAAAAATCGAATGCAACTACACAAGAACTAGTCTGTAACTGTCCTTCGGAATCAGTTTTGCACAGTGTTAACTCTAACGTGGATATCTGAGTCATACGGAGTCCGTTTTGGCTCCACAAGTAGTCAAAACATTTGTGACGACCAGATGCTTCAAATGATTCTTTCATAGGGATCTTTTGGAGAACTTTTCTTAAGGATTTCGTTCAGAAACTTGTATAGAAACTTTCTTAATGAGGACTCGACAAACGCATTTCGAGAACATACACAAAGTCCCAGCTATGGACCTAGTGCATCATCATAACCGAGGTCTCTTGCATTTCCCTACAATTAATTGGATCTCATATGGACATGTTTAGTGAAGTAGAATGGAAAAAATCGAATGCAACTAAACAAGAACTAGTATGTAACTGTCGTTCGGAATCAGTTTTGCGCAGTGCTAACTGAAACATGGATATCTGACTCATACGGAGTCCGTTTTGGCTCCACAAGTAGTCAAAACATTTGTGACGACTAGATGCTTCAAAGGATTCTTTCATAGTGAGCTTTTGCAGAACTTTTCTTAAGGAGTTCGTTCAAAAACTTGTATAGAAACTTTCTTAATGAGCACTCGACAAACGCATTTCGAGAACATACACAAAGTCCCAGCTATGGACTTAGTGCATCTTCATAACTGAGGGGCTCTTGCATTTCCCTACAATTAATTGGATCTCATATGGATATGTTTAGTGAAGTAGAATGGAAAAAATCGAATGAAACTACACAATAACTAGTCCGTAACTGTCGTTCGGAATCAGTTTTGCGTAGTGTTAACTCAAACGTGGATATCTGAGTCATACGGATTCCGTTTTGGCTCCACAAGTAGTCAAAACGTTTGTGACAACCAGATGCTTCAAATGATTCTTTCATAGGGATCTTTTGGAGAACTTTTCTTAAGGAGTTCGTTCAGAAACTTGTATAGAAACTTTCTTAATGAGCACTCGATAAACGCATTTCGAGAACATACACGAAGTCCCAACTATGGACCTAGTGCATCATCATAACCGAGGTCTCTTGCATTTCCTTACAAGTAATTGGATCTCGTATGGAGATGTTTAGTGAAGTAGAATGGAAAAAATTGAATGCAACTACACAAGAACTAGTCTGTAACTGTCGTTCGGAATCAGTTTTGCGCAGTGTTAATCCAAACGTGGATATCTGAGTCATACGGAGTCCGTTTTGGCTCCACAAGTTGTCAAAACGTTTGTGATGAGCAGATGCTTCAAAGGATTCTTTCATAGGGATCTTTTGCAGAACTTTTCTTAAGGAGTTCGTTCAGAAACTTGTATAGAAACTTTCTTAATGAGGACTTGACAAACGCACTTCGAGAACATACACAAAGTCCCAGCTGTGGACCTAGTGCATCATCATAACTGAGGTCTCTTGCATTTCCCTACAAGTAATTGGATCTCATATGGAGATGTTTAGTGAATTAGAATGGAAAAAATCGAATGCAACTACACAAGTACTAGTCTGTAACTGTCGTTCGGAATCAGTTTTGCGCAGTGCTAACTGAAACATGGATATCTGACTCATACGGAGTCCGTTTTGGCTCCACAAGTAGTCAAAACGTTTGCGACGACCAGATGCTTTAAAGAATTCTTTCATAGGGAACTTTTGGAGAACTTTTCTTAAGGAGTTCGTTCAGAAACTTGTATAGAAACTTTCTTAACGACCAGTCGACAACCGCTTTTCGAGAACATACACAAAGTCCCAGCTATGGACCTAGTGCATCATCATAACCGAGGTCTCTTGCATTTCCCTACAAGTAACTAGGTCTCATATGGAGATTTTAGTGAAGTATAATGGAAAAAATCGAATGCAACTACACAAGAACTAGTCTGTAACTATCGTTCGGAATCAGTTTTGCGAAGTGTTAACTGAACCATGGATATCTGACTCATACGGAGTCCGTTTTGGCTCCACAAGTAGTCAAAATGTTTGTGACGACCAGATGCTACAAAGGATTCTGTCATAGGGAGCTTTTGCAGAACTGTTCTTAAGGAGTTCGTTCAGAAACTTGTATAGAAACTTTTTTAATGAGCACTCGACAAATGCATTTTGAGAACATACACAAAGTCCTACCTATGGACCTAGTGCATCATCATAAACGAGGTCTCTTGCATTTCCCTACAAGTAATTGGATCTCATATGGAGATGTTTAGTGAATTAGAATGGAAAAAATCGAATTCAACTACACAAGAACTAGTCTGTAATTGTCGTTCGGAATCAGTTTTGCGCAGTGTTAACTGAAACATGGATATCTGCCTCATACGGAGTCCGTTTTGGCTCCACAAGTAGTCAACACGTTTGTGACGACCAGATGCATTAATGGATTCTTTCATAGGGAACTTTTGGAGAACTTTTCTTAAGGAGTTCGTTCAGAAACTTGTATAGAAACTTTCTTAATGACCACTCGACAAACGCTTTTCGAGAAGATACACAAAGTCCCAGCTATGGACCTAGTGCATCATCATAACCGAGGTCTATTGCATTTCCCTACAATTAATTGGATCTCATATGGAGATGTTTAGCAAAGTAGAATGGAAAAAATCGAATGCAACTACACAAGAACTAGTCTGTAACTGTCGTTCGGAATCAGTTTTGCGGAGTGTTAACTGAAACATGGATATCTGACTCATACGGAGTCCGTTTTGGCTCCACAAGTAGTCAAAATATTTGTGACGACCAGATGCTTCAAAGGATTCTTTCATAGGGATCTTTTGCAGAACTTTTCTTAAGGAGTTCGTTCAGAAACTTGTATAGAAACATTCTTAATGAGCACTCGACAAACGTATTTCGAGAACATACACAAAGTCCCAGCTATGGACCTAGTGCGTCATCATAACCGAGGTCTCTTGCATTTCCCTACAAGTAATTGGATCTCATATGGAGATGTTTAGTGAAGTAGAATGGAAAAAATCGAATGCAACTACACAAGAACTAGTCTGTAACTGTCCTTCGGAATCAGTTTTGCACAGTGTTAACTCTAACGTGGATATCTGAGTCATACGGAGTCCGTTTTGGCTCCACAAGTAGTCAAAACATTTGTGACGACCAGATGCTTCAAATGATTCTTTCATAGGGATCTTTTGGAGAACTTTTCTTAAGGATTTCGTTCAGAAACTTGTATAGAAACTTTCTTAATGAGGACTCGACAAACGCATTTCGAGAACATACACAAAGTCCCAGCTATGGACCTAGTGCATCATCATAACCGAGGTCTCTTGCATTTCCCTACAAGTAATTGGATCTCATATGGATATGTTTAGAGAATTAGAATGGAAAAAATCGAATGCAACTACACAAGAACTAGTTTGTAAGTGTCTTCGGAATCAATTTTGCGCAGTGCTAACTGAAACATGGATATCTGACTCATACGGAGTCCGTTTTGGCTCCACAAGTAGTCAAAACATTTGTGATGACCAGATGCTTCAAAGAATTCTTTCATAGGGAACTTTTGGAGAACTTTTCTTAAGGAGTTCGTTCAGAAACTTGTATAGAAACTTTCTTAATGAGCACTCGATAAACGCATTTCGAGAACATACACAAAGCCCCAGCTATGGACCTAGTGCATCATCATAACCGAGGTCTCTTGCATTTACCTACAAGTAACTCGGTCTCATATGGAGATGTTTAGTGAAGTAGAATGGAAAAAATCGAATGCAACTACACAAGAACTAGCGGTAACTGTCGTTTCGAATCAGTTTTGCGAAGTGTTAACTGAAACATGAATATCTGACTCATACAGAGTCCGTTTTGGCTCCACAAGTAGTCAAAACATTTGTGACGACCAGATGCTTCAAAGGACTCTTTCATCTGGAATTTTGGAGAAATTTTTTTAAGGAGTTCGTTCAGAAACTTGTATAGAAACTTTCTTAATGAGCACTCGACAAACGCATTTCGAGAACATGCACAAAGTCCCAGCTATGGACCTAGTGCATCATCATACCCGAGGTCTCTTGCATTTCCCTACAAGTAACCGGGTCTCATATGGATATGTTTAGTGAAGTAGAATGGAAAAAATTGAAGGCAACTACACAAGAACTAGTCTGTAACTGTCGTTCGGAATCAGTTTTGCGCAGTGTTAACTGCAACATGGATATCTGACGCAGACGGAGTCCGTTTTGGCTCCACAAGTAGTCAAAACGTTTGTGACAACCAAGGACTTCAAAGGATTTTTTCATATGGAAATTTTGGAAAACTTTTCTTAAGGAGTTCGTTCAGAAACTTGTATTGAAACTTTCTTAATGAGCACTCGACAAACGCATTTCGAGAACATGCACAAAGTCCCAGCTCTGGACCTAGTGCATCATCACACCCGAGGTCTCTTGCATTTCCCTACAAGTAACTGGGTCTCATATGGAGATTTTTAGTGAAGTAGAATGGAAAAAATTGAATGCAACTACACAAGAACTAGTCTGTAAGTGTCGTTCGGGATCAGTTTTGCGTAGTGTTAACTGAACATGGATATCTGACTCAGACGGAGTCCGTTTTGGCTCCACAAGTCGTTAAAACATTTGTGACGACCAGATGCTTCAAAGGATTCTTTCATATGGAAATTTTGGAAAACTTTTCTTAAGGAGTTCGTTCAGAAACTTGTATAGAAACTTTCTTAATGAGCACTCGACAAACGCATTTCGAGAACATACACAAAGTCCCAGCTATGGACCTAGTGCATCATCATACACGAGGTCTCTTGCATTTCCCTACAAGTATCTGGGTCTCATATGGAGATGTTTAGTGAAGTAGAATGGAAAAAATCGAATACAACTACAGAAGAACTAGTCTGTAACTGTCGTTCGGAATAAGTTTTGCGCAGTGTTAACAGAAACAGGGATATCTGACTCATAGGGAGTCCGTTTTGGCTGCACAAGTAGGCAAAACGTTTGTGACGACCCGATGCTTCAGATGATTCTTTCATAGGTAACTTTTGGTGAACTTTTCTTTAGGAGTTCGTTCATAAACTTGTATAGAAACTTTCTTAATGAGCACTCGACAAACGCATTTCAAAAACATACACAAAGTCCCACCTATGGACCTAGTGCATCATGATAACCGAGGTCTCTTGCATTTCCCTACAAGTAATTGTATCTCATATGGAGATGTTTAGTGAAGTAGAATGGAAAAAATCGAATGCAACTACACAAGAACTTGTCTGTAACTATCGTTCGGAATCAGTTTTGCGCAGTGTTAACTGAAACATGGATATCTGACTCATACGGAGTCCGTTTTGGCTCCACAAGTAGTCAAAACGTTTGTGACGACCAGATGCTTCAAAGGATTCTTTCATAGGGAGCTCTTGGAGAACTTTTCTTAAGGAGTTCGTTCAGAAACTTGTACAGAAATTTTCTTAATGAGGACTCGACAAACGCATTTCGAGAACATACACAAAGTCCCAGCTATGGACCTAGTGCATCATCATAACCGAGGTCTTTTGCATTTACCTACAAGTAACTCGGAATCATATGGAGATGTTCAGTGAAGTAGAATGGAAAAAATCGAATGCAACTACACAAGAACTAGCGGTAACAGTCGTTCGGAATCAGTTTTGCGAAGTGTTAACTGAAACATGGATATCTGACTCATACGGAGTCCGTTTTGGCTCCACAAGTACTCAAAACATTTGTGACGACCAGATGCTTCAAAGGACTCTTTCATATGGAACTTTTGGAGAAATTTTCTTAAGGAGTTCGTTCAGAAACTTGTATAGAAACTTTCTTAATGAGCACTCGACAACGCATTTCGAGAACATGCACAAAGTCCCAGCTATGGACCTAGTGCATCATCATACCCGAGGTCTCTTGCATTTCCCTACAAGTATCTGGGTCTCATATGGAGATGTTTAGTGAAGTAGAATGGAAAAAATCGAATGCAACTGCACAAGAACTAGTCTGTAACTGTCGTTCGGAATCAGTTTTGCGCAGTGTTAACTGAAACATGGATATCTGACTCATACGGAGTCCGTTTTGGCTCCACAAGTAGTCAAAACGTTTGTGATGACCAGATTCTTCAAATAATTCTTTCATCGGGAACTTTTGGAGAACTTTTCTTAAGGAGTTCATTCAGAAACTTGTATAGAAACTTTCTTAATGAGCACTCGACAAACGCTTTGCGAGAACATACACAAAGTCCCAGCTATGGACCTAGTGCATTATCATAACTGAGGTCTCTTGCATTTCCCTACAAGTAATTGGATCTCATATGGAGATGTTTAGCAAAGCAGAATGGAAAAAATCGAATGCAACTACACAAGAACTAGTCTGTAACTATCGTTCGGAATCAGTTTTGCGTAGTGTTAACTGAAACATGGATATCTGACTCATACGGAGTCCGTTTTTGCTCCACAAGCAGTCAAAACGTTTGTGACGACCAGATGGTTCAAAGGATTCTTTCATAGGGAGCTCCTGGAGAACTTTTCTTAAGGAGTTCGTTCAGAAACTTGTACATAAACTTTCTTAATGAGGACTCGACAAACGCATTTCGAGAACATACACAAAGTCCCAGCTATGGACCTAGTGCATCATCATAACTGAGGTCTTTTGCATTTACCTACAAGTAACTCAGAATCATATGGAGATGTTCAGTGAATTAGAATGGAAAAATCGAATGCAACTACACAAGAACTAGCGGTAACAGTCGTTCGGAATCAGTTTTGCGAAGTGTTAACTGAAACATGCATATCTGACTCATACGGAGTCCGTTTTGGCTCGACAAGTAGTCAAAATATTTGTGACGACCAGTGCTTCAAAGGACTCTTTCATATGGAACTTTTGGGGAAATTTTCTTAAGGAGTTCGTTCAGAAACTTGTATAGAAACTTTCTTAATGAGCACTCGACAAACGCATTTCGAGAACATGCACAAAGTCCCAGCTATGGACCTAGTGCATTATCATAACTGAGGTCTCTTGCATTTCCCTACAAGTAATTGGATCTCATATGGAGATGTTTAGCAAAGCGGAATGGAAAAAATCGAATGCAACTACACAAGAACTAGTCTGTAACTATCGTTCGGAATCAGTTTTGCGTAGTGTTAACTGAAACATGGATATCTGACTCATATGGAGTCCGTTTTGGCTCCACAAGTAGTAGAAATGTTTTTGACGACCAGATGCTTCAAAGAATTCTTCCATTGCGAGCTTTTGCAGAACTTTTCTTAAGGAGTTCGTTCAGAAACTTGTATAGAAACTTTCTTAATGAGCACTCGACGAACGCATTTCGAGAACATACACAAAGTCCCAGTTATGGACCTAGTGCATCATCATAACCGAGGTCTCTTGAATTTCCATACAAGTAATTGGATCTCATATGGAGATGTTTAGTGAAGTAGAATGCAAAAAATCGAATGCAACTACACAAGAACTAGTCTGTAAGTGTCTGTCGGAATCAGTTTTGCGGATTGTTAACTGAAACATGGATATCTGACTCATACGGAGTCCGTTTTGGCTCCACAAGTAGTCAAAACGTTTGTGACGACCATATGCTTCAAAGGATTCTTTCATACAGATCTTTTGGAGAACTTTTCTTAAGGAGTTCGTTCACAAACTTGTATAGAAACTTTCTTAATGAGCACTCGACAAACGCATTTTCAGAACATACACAAAGTCCCACCTATGGACCTAGTCCATCATCATAACCGAGGTCTCTTGCATTTCCATACAAGTAATTGGATCTCATATGGAGATGTTTAGTGAAGTAGAATGGAAAAAATCGACTGCAACTACACAAGAACTAGTCTGTAACTGTCGTTCGGAATTAGTTTTGCGCAGTGTTAACTGAAACATGGATATCTCACTCATACGGAGTCCGTTTTGGCTCCACAAGTAGTCAAAACATTTGTGACGACCAGATGCTTCAAATGATTCTTTCATAGGTAACTTTTGGTGAACTTTTCTTCAGGAGCTCGTTCATAAACTTGTATAGAAACTTTCTTAATGAGCACTCGACAAATGCATTTCAAGAACATACACAAAGTCCCAGTTATGGACCTAGTGCATCATGATAACCGAGGGGTCTTGCATTCCCCTAAAAGTAATTGTATCTCATATGGAGATGTTTAGTGAAGTAGAATGGAAAAAATCGAATGCAACTACACAAGAACTAGTCTGTAACTGTCGTTCGGAATCAGTTTTGCGCAGTGTTAACTGAAACATGGATATTTGACTCATACGGAGTCCGTTTTGGCTCCAGAAGTAGTCAAAACGTTTGTGACGACCAGATGCTTCAAAGGATTCTTTCATAGGGAAGTTTTGGAGAACTTTTCTTCAGGAGTTCTTTCAGAAATTTGTATAGAAACTTTCTTAATAAGGACTCGAGAAACGCATTTCGAGAACATACACAAAGTCCCAGCTATGGACCTAGTGCATCATCATAACCGAGGTCTTTTGCCTTTACCTACAAGTAACTCGGTCTCATATGGAGATGTTTAGTGAAGTAGAATGGAAAAAATCGAATGCAACTACACAAGAACTAGCGGTAACAGTCGTTCGGAATCAGTTTTGCGAAGTGTTAACTGAAACATGGATATCTGACTCATACGGAGTCCGTTTTGGCTCCACAAGTAGTCAAAACATTTGTGATGACCAGATGCTTGAAAGGACTCTTTCATATGGAACTTTTGGAGAAATTTTCTTAAGGAGTTCGTTCAGAAACTTGTATAGAAACTTTCTTAATGAGCACTCGACAAACGCATTTCGAGAACATGCACAAAGTCCCAGCTATGGACCTAGTGCATCATCATACCTGAGGTCTCTTGCATTTCCCTACAAGTATCTGGGTCTCATATGGAGATGTTTAGTGAAGTAGAATGGAAAAAATTGAATGCAACTACACAAGAACTAGTCCGTAACTGTCGTTCGGAATCAGTTTTGCGTAGTGTTAACTGAAACATGGATATCTGACTCAGACGGAGTCCATCTTGGCT
Organism: Triticum aestivum; assembly: GCF_018294505.1. Taxonomy (NCBI): domain Eukaryota; kingdom Viridiplantae; phylum Streptophyta; class Magnoliopsida; order Poales; family Poaceae; genus Triticum; species Triticum aestivum. The sequence continues at coordinate 507,094,268 of NC_057799.1, forward strand.
CCACAAGTAGTCAAAACGTTTGTGACGACTTGATGCTTCAAAGGACTGTTTCATATGGAAATTTTGGAAAACTTTTCTTAAGGAGTTCGTTCAGAAACTTGTATAGAAATTTTCTTAATGAGCACTCGACAAACGCATTTCGAGAACATACACAAAGTCCCAGCTATGGACCTAGTGCATCATCATACCCGAGGTCTCTTGCATTTCCCTACAAGCAAATGGGTCTCATATGGAGATGTTTAGTGAAGTAGAATGGAAAAAATCGAATTCAACTACACACGAACTAGTCTGTAACTGTCGTTCGGAATCAGTTTTGCGCAGTATTAACTGAAACAGGGATATCTGACTCATACAGAGTCCGTTTTGGCTGCGCAAGTAGGCAAAACGTTTGTGACGAGCAGATGCTTCAAATGATTCTTTCATAGGTAACTTTTGGTGAACTTTTCTTCAGGAGTTCGTTCAGAAACTTGTATAGAAACTCTCTTAATGAACACTCGACAAACGCATTTCAAGAACATACAGAAAGTCCCAGCTATGGAACTAGTGCATCATCATAACCGAGGTCTCTTGCATTTCCCTACAAGTAATTGGATCTCATATGGAGATGTTTAGTGAGGTAGAATGGAAAAAATCGAATGCAACTGCACAAGAACTAGTCTGTAACTGTCGTTCGGAATCAGTTTCGCGCAGTGTTAACTGAAACATGGATATCTGACTCATACGGAGTCCGTTTTGGATCCACAAGTAGTCAAAACGTTTGTGACGACCAGATTCTTCAAAGAATTCTTTCATCGGGAACTTTTGGAGAAATTTTCTTAAGGAGTTTGTTCAGAAACTTGTATAGAAACTTTCTTAATGAGCACTCGACAAACGCTTTGCGAGAACATACACAAAGTCCCAGCTATGGACCTAGTGCATTATCATAACCGAGGTCTCTTGCATTTCCCTACAAGTAAGTGGATCTCATATGGAGATGTTTAGCAAAGCAGAATGGAAAAAATCGAATGCAACTACACAAGAACTAGTCTGTAACTATCGTTCGGAATCAGTTTTGCGTAGTGTTAACTGAAACATGGATATCTGACTCATACGGAGTCCGTTTTGGCTCCACAAGTAGTATAAATGTTTGTGACGACCGGATGCTTCAAAGGATTCTTTCATTGGGAGCTTTTGCAGAACATTTCTTAAGGAGCTCGTTCAGAAACTTGCATAGAAACTTTCTTAATGAGTACTCGACAAACGCATTTCGAGAACATACACAAAGTCCCAGCTATGGACCTAGTGCATCATCATAACCAAGGTCTCTTGCATTTCCCTACAAGTAATTGGATCTCATATGGAGATGTTTAGTGAAGTAGAATGCAAAAAATCGAATGCAACTACACAAGAACTAGTCTGTAAGTGTCGTTCGGAATCAGTTTTGCGCAGTGTTAACTGAAACATGGATACCGGACTCATACGGAGTCCGTTTTGGCTCCACAAGTAGTCAAAACGTTTGTGACGACCAGATGCTTCAATGGATTCTTTCGTAGCGCGATTTTGGAGAACTTTTCTTAAGGAGTTTGTTCAGAAACTTGTATAGAAACTTTCGTAATGAGCACTCGACAAACACATTTCGAGAACATACACAAAGTTCCTGCTATGGACCTAGTGCATCATCATAACCGAGGTCTCTTGCATTTCCCTTCAAGTAACTGGACTTCATATGGAGATGTTTAGTGAAGTAGAATGGAAAAAAACGAATGCAATTACACAAGAACTAGTCTGTAACTGTCGTTCGGAATCAGTTTTGTGCAGTGTTAACTGAAACATGGATATCTGAATCATAAGGAGTCCGTTTTGGCTCCACAAGTAGTCAAAACATTTGTGACGACCAGATTCTCCAAAGGATTCTTTCATAGGGAAATTTTGGAGAACTTTTCTTAAGAAGTTCGTCCAGAAACTTGCATAGAAACTTTCTTAATGGGCACTCGCCAAACGAATTTTGAGAACATACACAAAGTCCCGGCTATGGACCTGGTGCATCATCATAACCTAGGTCTCTTGCATTTCCCTACAAGTAAATGGGTCTCATATGGAGTTGTTTAGTGAAGTAGAATGGAAAAAATCGAATGCAACTACACAAGAACTAGTCTGTAACTGTCGTTCGGAATCAGTTTTGCGCAGTGTTAACTGAAACATGGATATCTGACTCATACGGACTCCGTTTTGGCTCCACAAGTGGGAAAAATATTTGTGACGACCAGATGCTTCAAAGGATTCTTTCATAGGGAACTTTTGGAGAACTTTTCTTAAGGTGTTCGTTCAGAAATTTGTATAGAAACTTTCTTAACGAGCACTCGACAAACGCATTTCGAGAACATACACAATGTCCCAGCTATGGACCTAGTGTATCATCATAACCGAGGTCTCTTGCTTTTCCCTACAAGTAATTGGATCTCATATGGAGACGTTTAGCAAAGTAGAATGGAAAAAATCGAATGCAACTACAAAAGAACTAGTCTGTAACTGTCGTTCGGAATCAGTTTTGCGCAGTGTTTACTGAAACATGGATATCTGACTCATAAGGAGTCTGTTTTGGCTCCACAAGTAGTCAAAACATTTGTGACGACCAGATTCTTCAAAGGATTCTTTCATAGGGAACTTTTGGAGAACTTTTCTGAAGAAGTTCGTCCAGAAACTTGCATAGAAACTTTCTTAATGAGCACTCGACAAACGAATTTCGAGAACATACACAAAGTCCCAGCTATGGACCTGGTGCATCGTCATAACCTAGGTCTCTTGCATTTCCCTACAATTTATTGAATATCATATGGATATGTTTAGTGAAGTAGAATGGAAAAAATCGAATGCAACTACACAAGAACTAGTTTGTAACTGTCGTTCGGAATCAGTTTTGCGCAGTGTTAACTGAAACATGGATATTTGACTCATACGGAGTCCGTTTTGGCTCCAAAAGTAGGCAAAATGTTTGTGCGACCAGATGCTTCAAAGGATTCTTTCATAGGGAACTTTTGGAGTACTTTTCTTAAGGTGTTCGTTTAGAAACTTCTATAGAAACTTTCTTAATGAGCACTCGACAAACGCATTTCGAGAACATACACAAAGTCTCAGCTATGGACCTAGTGTATTATCATAACCGAGGTCTCTTGCATTTCCCTACAAGTAATTGGATCTCATATGGAGACATTTAGCAAAGTAGAATGGAAAAAATCGAATGCAACTTCACAAGAACTAGTCTGTAACTATCGTTCGGAATCAGTTTTGCGAAGTGTTTACTGAAACATGGATATCTGACTCATAAGGAGTCCGTTTTGGCTCCACAAGTAGTCAAAACATTTGTGATGACCATATTCTTCAAAGGATTCTTTCATAGGGAACTTTTGGAGAACTTTTCTTAAGGAGTTCGTCCAGAAACTTGTATAGAAACTTTCTTAATGAGCACTCGACAAACGCATTTCGAGAACATACACAAAGTCCCAGCTATGGACCTGGTGCATCATCATAACCGAGGTCTCTTGCATTTCCCTACAAGTAATTGGATCTCATATGGAGATGTTTAGTGAAGTGGAATGGAAAAAATCGAATGCAACTAATCAAGAACTAGTCTGCAACTTTTGTTCGGAATCAGTTTTGCGCATTGTTAACTCAAACGTGGATATCTCAGTCATACGGAGTCCGTTTTGGCTCCACAAGTAGTCAAAACGTTTGGGACGACCAGATGCTTCAAAGGATTCTTTCATAGGGATTTTTGGAGAACTTTTCTTAAGGAGTTCGTTCAGAAACTTGTATAGAAACTTTCTCAATGAGGACTCGACAGACGCATTACGAGAACATACACAAAGTCCCAGCTATGGACCTAGTGCATCATCATAACCGAGATCTCTTGCATTTCCCTACAAGTAATTGGATCTCATATGGAGATGTTTAGTGAATTAGAATGGAAAAAATCGAATGCAACTACACAAGAACTAGTCTGTAACTGTCGTTCGGAATCAGTTTTGCGCAGTCCTAACTGAAACATGGATATCTGACTCATACGGAGTCCGTTTTGGCTCCACAAGTAGTGAAAACGTTTGTGACTACCAGATGCTTCAAAGAATTCTTTCATAGGGAACTTTTGGAGAACTTTTCTTAAGGAGTTCGTTCAGAAACTTGTATAGAAACTTTCTTAATGAGCACTCGACAAACGCATTTCGAGAACATACACAAAGTCCCAGCTATGGACCTAGTGCATCATCATAACCGAGGTCTCTTGCATTTCCCTACAAGTAAATGGGTCTCATATGGTGATGTTTAGTGAAGTAGAATGGAAAAATCTAATGCAACTACAGAAGAACTAGTCTGTAACTGTCGTTCGGAATCTGTTTTGCGTAGTGTTAACTGAAACATGGATATCTGACTCATAAGGAGTCCGTTTTGGCTCCACAAGTAGTCAAAACATTTGTGACGACCAGATTCTTCAAAGGATTCTTTCATAGGGAACTTTTGGAGAACTTTTCTTAAGGAGTTCGTCCAGAAACTTGTATAGAAACTTTCTTAATGAGCACTCGACAAACGCATTTCGAGAACATACACAAAGGCCCAGCTATGGACCTGGTGCATCATCATAACCGAGGTCTCTTGCATTTCCCTACAAGTAATTGGATATCATATGGAGATTTTTGTGTAGTAGAATGGAAAAAAATCGAATGCAACTACACAAGAACTAGTCTGTAACTGTCGTTCGGAATCAGTTTGCGCAGTGTTAACTGAAACATGGATATCTGACTCATACGGAGTCCGTTTTGGCTCCACAAGTATTCAAAACATTTGTGACGACCAGATTCTTCAAAGGATTCTTTCATAGGGAATTTTTCTTAAGGTCCAAAAACTTGTATAGAAACTTTCTTAATGATCACTCCACAAACGCATTTCGAGAACATACACAAAGTCCCAGCTATGGACCTAGTGCATCATCATATCCGAGGTCCCTTGCATTTCCCTACAAGTAGTTGGATCTCATATGGAGATGTTTAGTGAAAGTAGAATGGACAAAATCGGATGCAACTACACAAGAACTAATCTGTAACTGTCGTTCGGAATCAGTTTTGCGCAGTGTTAACTGAAACATGGATATCTGACTCATACGGAGTCCGTTTTGGCTCCACAAGTAGGCGAAACCTTTGTGACGACCAGATGCTTCTAAGGATTCTTTCATAGGGAACTTTTGGAGAACTTTTCTTAAGGAGTTCATTCAGAAACTTGTATAGAAACTTTCTTAATGAGCACTCGACAAACGCATTTCGAGAACTTACACAAAGTCCCAGCTATGGACCTAGTGCATCGTCATAACCGAGGTCTCTTGCATTTCCCTACAAGTAACTGGGTATCACATGGAGATGTTTAGTGAAGTAGAATGGAAAAAATCGAAGGCAACTACACAAGAACTAGTCTGTAACTGTCGTTCGGAATCAGTTTTGCGGAGTGTTAACTGAAACATGGATATCTGACTCATACAGAGTCCGTTTTGGCTCCACAAGTAGTCAAAACGTTTGTGACAACCAGATGCTTCAAATGATTCTTTCATAGGGAACTTTTGGAGAACTTTTCTTATGGAGTTCGTTCAAAAACTTGTATAGAAACTTTCTTAATGTGCACTCAACAAACGCATTTCGAGAACATACACAAAGTCCCAGCTATGGAACTAGTGCATCATCATACCCGAGGTCTCTTGCATTTCCCTACAAGTAACTGGGTCTCATATGGAGATGTTTAGTGAAGTAGAATGGAAAAAATCGAATGCAACTACACAAGAACTAGTCTGTAACTGTCGTTCGGAATCAGTTTTGCGTAGTGTTAACTGAAACATGATATCTGACTCATACGGAGTCAGTTTTGGCTCCACAAGTAGTCAAAACGTTTGTGACAACCAGATGCTTCAAAGGGTTCTTTCATAGGGAGCTTTTAAAGAACTTTTCTTAAAGAGTTCGTTCAGAAACTTGTATAGAAACTTTCTTAACGAGCACTCGACAAACGCATTTCAAGAACATGCACAAAGTCCCAGCTATGGAGCAAGTGTATCATCATAACCGAGGTCTCTTGCATTTCCCTACAAGTAATGGGATCTCATATGGAGATGTTTAGTGAAGCAGAATGGAAAAAATCGAGTACAACTATACAAGAACTAGTCTGTAACTGTCGTTCGGAATCAGTTTTGCGCAGTGTTAACTGAAACATGGATATCTGACTCATACGGAGTCCGTTTTGGCTCCACAAGTAGTCAAAACGTTTGTGACGACCAGATACTTCAAAGGATTCTTTCTTAGGGAAGTTTTGGAGAACTTTTCTTAAGGAGTTCGTTCAGAAACTTGTATAGAAACTTTCTTAATGAGCACTCGACAAACGCATTTCGAGAACATACACAAAATCGCAGCTATGGACCTAGTGCATCATCATAACCGAGGTCTCTTGCATTTCCCTACAAGTAACTGGGTCTCATATGGAGATGTTTAGTGAAGTAGAATGGAAAAAATCGAATGCAGCTACACAAGAACTAGTCTGTAATTGTCGTTCGGAATCAGTTCTGCGCAGTGTTAACTGAAACATGGATATCTGACTCATACGCAGTCCGTTTTGGCTCCACAAGTAGTCAAAACATTTGTGACGACCATATGCTTCAAAGGATTCTTTCATAGGGAACTTTTGGTGAACTTTTCTTAAGCAGTTCATTGAGAAACTTGTATAGAAACTTTCTTAATGAGCACTCGACAAACGCATTTTCAAAACATACACAAAGTCCCAGCTATGGACCAAGTGCATCATCATAACCGAGGCCTCTTGCATTTCCCTAGAAGTAATTGGATCTCATATGGAGATGTTTAGTGAAGTAGAATGGAAAAAATCGAATGCAACTACACAAGAACTAGTCTGTAACTGTCGTTCGGAACCAGTTTTGCGTAGTGTTAACTGAAACATGGATATCTGACTCATATGGAGTCCGTTTTGGCTCCACAAGTAGTCAAAACGTTTGTGACGACCAGATGCTTCAAAGGATTCTTTCATAGGGAACTTTTGAAGAAGTTTTCTTAAGGAGTTCGTTCAGAAACTTGTATATAAACTTTCTTAATGAGCACTCGACAAACGCATTTCGAGAACATACACAAAGTCCCAGCTATAGACCTAGTGCATCATCATAACCAAGGTCTCTTTTCCCTACAAGTAACTGGGTCTCATATGGAGATGTTTAGTGAAGTAGAATGGAAAAAATCGAATGCAACTACACAACAACTAGTCTGTAACTGTCGTTCGGAATCAGTTTTGCGCAGTGTTAACTGAAACATGGATATCTGACTCATACGGAGTCCGTTTTGGATACACAAGTAGTCAAAACGTTTGTGACGACCATATGATTCAAAGGATTCTTTCGTACAGATCTTTTGGAGAACTTTTCTTAAGGAGTTCGTTCACAAACTTGTATAGAAACTTTCTTAATGAGCACTCGACAAACGCATTTTCAGAACATACACAAAGTCCCACCTATGGACCTAGTCCATCATCATAACCGAGGTCTCTTGCATTTCCATACAAGTAATTGGATCTCATATGGAGATGTTTAGTGAAGTAGAATGGAAAAAATCGACTTCAACTACACAAGAACTAGTCTGTAACTGTCGTTCGAAATCAGTTTTGCGCAGTGTTAACTGAGACATGGATATCTCACTCATACGGAGTCCGTTTTGGCTCCACAAGTAGTCAAAACATTTGTGACGAGCAGATTCTTCAAAGGCTTCTTTCATAGGGAACTTTTCTTAAGGAGTTCGTCCAGAAACTTGTATAAAAACTTTCTTAATGAGCAGTCGACAAAGGCATTTCGAGAACATACACAAAGTCCCAGCTATGGACCTAGTGCATCATCATAACCGAGGTCTCTTGCATTTCCCTACAAGTAGTTGGATCTCATATGGAGATTTTTTAGTGAAGTAGAATGGAAAAAATCGAATGCAACTACACAAGAACTAGTCTGTAACTGTCGTTCGGAATCAGTTTTGCAAAGTGTTAACAGAAACATGGATATCTGACTCATACGGAGTCCGTTTGGTATCCACAAGTAAGAAAAACGTTTGTGACGACCAGATGCTTCTAAGGATTCTTTCATAGGGAACTTTTGGAGAACTTTTCTTAAAGAGTTCGTTCAGAAACATGTATAGAAACTTTCTTAATGAGCACTCGACAAACGCATTACGAGAACTTACACAAAGTCCCAGCTATGGACCTAGTGCACCATCATAACTGAGGTCTCTTGCATTTCCTTACAAGTAACTAGGTCTTATATGGAGATGTTTAGTGAAGTAGAATGGAAAAATCGAATGCAACTACACAAGAACTAGTCTCTAACTGTCGTTCGGAATCAGTTTTGCGCAGTGTTAACTGAAACATGGATATCTGACTCATACGGAGTCCGTTTTGGCTCCACAAGTAGTCAAAACATTTGTGACGACCATATGCTTCAAAGGATTCTTTCATAGGGAACTTTTGGTGAACTTTTCTTAAGCAGTTCATTGAGAAACTTGTATAAAAACTTTCTTAATGAGCACTCGACAAACGCATTTTCAAAACATACACAAAGTCCCAGCTATGGACCAAGTGCATCATCATAACCGAGGCCTCTTGCATTTCCCTAGAAGTAATTGGATCTCATATGGAGATGTTTAGTGAAGTAAAATGGAAAAAATCGAATGCAACTACACAAGAACTAGTCTGTAACTGTCGTTCGGAACCATTTTTGCGTAGTGTTAACTGAAACATGGATATCTGACTCATACGGAGTCCGTTTTGGCTCCACAAGTAGTCAAAACATTTGTGACGACCAGATGCTTCAAAGGATTCTTTCATAGGGAACTTTTGAAGAAGTTTTCTTAAGGAGTTCGTTCAGAAACTTGTATATAAACTTTCTTAATGAGCACTCGACAAACGCATTTCGAGAACATACACGAAGTCCCAGCTATAGACCTAGTGCATCATCATAACCAAGGTCTCTTTTCCCTACAAGTAACTAGGTCTCATATGGAGATGTTTAGTGAAGTAGAATGGAAAAAATCGAATGCGACTACAGAACAACTAGTCTGTAACTGTCGTTCGGAATCAGTTTTGCGCAGTGTTAACTGAAACATGGATATCTGACTCATACGGAGTCCGTTTTGGATCCACAAGTAGTCAAAACGTTTGTGACGACCATATGCTTCAAAGGATTCTTTCATACAGATCTTTTGGAGAACTTTTCTTAAGGAGTTCGTTCACAAACTTGTATAGAAACTTTCTTAATGAGCACTCGACAAAATCATTTTCAGAACATACACAAAGTCCCACCTATGGACCTAGTCCATCATCATAACCGAGGTCTCTTGCATTTCCATACAAGTAATTGGATCTCATATGGAGATGTTTAGTGAAGTAGAATGGAAAAAATCGACTGCAACTACACAAGAACTAGTCTGTAACTGTCGTTCGGAATCAGTTTTGCGCAGTGTTAACTGAGACATGGATATCTCACTCATACGGAGTCCGTTTGGCTCCACAAGTAGTCAAAACATTTGTGACGACCAGATTCTTCAAAGGCTTCTTTCATAGGGAACTTTTCTTAAGGAGTTCGTCCAGAAACTTGTATAAAAACTTTCTTAATGAGCAGTCGACAAAGGCATTTCGAGAACATACACAAAGTCCCAGCTATGGACCTAGTGCATCATCATAACCGAGGTCTCTTGCATTGCCCTAAAAGTAGTTGGATCTTATATGGAGATTTTTTAGTGAAGTAGAATGGAAAAAATCGAATGCAACTACACAAGAACTAGTGTGTAACTGTCGTTCGGAATCAGTTTTGCACAGTGTTAACTGAAACATGGATATCTGACTCATACGGAGTCCATTTTGGCTCCACAAGTAAGCAAAACGTTTGTGACGACCAGATGCTTCTAAGGATTCTTTCGTAGGGAACTTTTTGAGAACTTTTCTTAAGGAGTTCGTTCAGAAACTTGTATAGAAACTTTCTTAATGAGCACTCGACAAACGCATTTCGAGAACTTACACAAAGTCCCAGCTATGGACCTAGTGCATCATCATAACTGAGGTCTCTTGCATTTCCCTACAAGTAACTGGGTCTCATATGGAGATGTTTAGTGAAGTAGAATGGAAAAAATCGAATGCAACTACACAAGGACTAGTCTGTAACTGTCGTTCGGAATCAGTTTTGCGCAGTGTTAATTGAAACATGGATATCCGACTCATACGGAGTCCGTTTTGGCTCCACAAGTAGTCAAAACGTTTGTGACGACCAGATGCTTCAAAGGATTCTTTCATAGGGAACTTTTGGAGAACTTTTCTTAAGGAGTCCGTTCAGAAACTTGTATAGAAACTTTCTTTATGAGGACTCGACAAACACATTTCGAGAACATACACAAAGTCCCAGCTATGGACCAAGTGCATCATCATAACCGAGGTCTCTTGCATTTCCCAACAAGTAATGGGATCTCATATGGAGATGTTTAGTGAAGCAGAATGGAAAAAATCGAATGCAACTACACAAGAACTAGTCTGTAACTGTCGTTCGGAACCAGTTTTGCGTAGTGTTAACTGAAACATGGATATCTGACTCATACGGAGTCCGTTTTGGCTCCACAAGTAGTCAAAACGTTTGTGACGACCAGATGCTTCAAAGGATTCTTTCAGAGGGAACTTTTGAAGAAGTTTTCTTAAGGAGTTCGTTCAGAAACTTGTATATAAACTTTCTTAATGAGCACTCGACAAACGCATTTCGAGAACATACACAAAGTCCCAGCTATAGACCTAGTGAATCATCATAACCTAGGTCTCTTTTCCCTACAAGTAACTAGGTCTCATATGGAGATGTTTAGTGAAGTAGAATGGAAAAAATCGAATGCGACTACAGAACAACTAGTCTGTAACTGTCGTTCGGAATCAGTTTTGCGCAGTGTTAACTGAAACATGGATATCTGACTCATACGGAGTCCGTTTTGGATCCACAAGTAGTCAAAACGTTTGTGACGACCATATGCTTCAAAGGATTCTTTCATACAGATCTTTTGGAGAACTTTTCTTAAGGAGTTCGTTCACAAACTTGTATAGAAACTTTCTTAATGAGCACTCGACAAACGCATTTTCAGAACATACACAAAGTCCCACCTATGGACCTAGTCCATCATCATAACCGAGGTCTCTTGCATTTCCATACAAGTAAGTGGATCTCATATGGAGATGTTTAGTGAAGTAGAATGGAAAAAATCGACTGCAACTACACAAGAACTAGTCTGTAACTGTCGTTCGGAATCAGTTTTGCGCAGTGTTAACTGAGACATGGATATCTCACTCATACGGAGTCCGTTTTGGCTCCACAAGTAGTCAAAACATTTGTGACGACCAGATTCTTCAAAGGCTTCTTTCATAGGGAACTTTTCTTAAGGAGTTCGTCCAGAAACTTGTATAAAAACTTTCTTAATGAGCAGTCGACAAAGGCATTTCGAGAACATACACAAAGTCCCAGCTATGGACCTAGTGCATCATCATAACTGAGGTCTCTTGCATTGCCCTACAAGTAGTTGGATCTCATATGGAGATTTTTTAGTGAAGTAGAATGGAAAAAATCGAATGCAACTACACAAGAACTAGTGTGTAACTGTCGTTCGGAATCAGTTTTGCACAGTGTTAACTGAAACATGGATATCTGACTCATACGGAGTCCATTTTGGCTCCACAAGTAAGCAAAACGTTTGTGACGACCAGATGCTTCTAAGGATTCTTTCGTAGGGAACTTTTTGAGAACTTTTCTTAAGGAGTTCGTTCAGAAACTTGTATAGAAACTTTCTTAATGAGCACTCGACAAACGCATTTCGAGAACTTACACAAAGTCCCAGCTATGGACCTAGTGCATCATCATAACCGAGGTCTCTTGCATTTCCCTACAAGTAATTGGGTCTCATATGGAGGTGTTTAGTGAAGTAGCATGGAAAAAATCGAATGCAACTACACAAGAACTAGTCTGTAACTGTCGTTCGGAATCAGTTTTGCGCAGTGTTAACTGAAACATGGATATCCGACTCATACGGAGTCCGTTTTGGCTCCACAAGTAGTCAAAACGTTTGTGATGACCAGATGCTTCAAAGGATTCTTTCATAGGGAACTTTTGGAGAACTTTTCTTAAGGAGTCCGTTCAGAAACTTGTATAGAAACTTTCTTTATGAGGACTCGACAAACACATTTCGAGAACATACACAAAGTCCCAGCTATGGACCAAGTGCATCATCATAACCGAGGTCTCTTGCATTTCCCAACAAGTAATGGGATCTCATATGGAGATGTTTAGTGAAGCAGAATGGAAAAAATCGAGTGCAACTTTACAAGAACTAGTCTGTAACTGTCGTTCGGAATTAGTTTTGCGCACTGTTAACTGAAACATGGATATCTGACTCATACGGAGTCCGTTTTGGCTCCACAAGTAGTCAAAACACTTGTGACGACCAGATGCTTCAAAGGATTCTTTCATAGGGAACTTTTGGAGAAGTTTTCCTAAGGTGTTCGTTCAGAAACTTGTATAGAAACTTTCTTAATGAGCACTCGACAAACGCATTTCGAGAACATACACAAAGTCCCAGCTATGGACCTAGTGCATCATCATAACCGAGGTCTCTTGCATTTCCCTACAAGTAACTGGGTCTCATATGGAGATGTTTAGTGAAGTAGAATGGAAAAAATCGAATGCAACTACACAAGAACTAGTCTGTAACTGTCGTTCGGAATCAGTTTTGCTCAATGTTAACTGAAAAAGGGATATCTAACTCATAGGTAGTCCGTTTTGGCTCCACAAGTAGTCAAAACTTTTGTGACCACCAGATGCTTCAAAGGATTCTTTCATAGGGAAATTTTGGAGAACTTTTCTTAAGGAGTTCGTTCAGAAACTTGTATATAAACTTTCTTAATGAGCACTCGACAAACGCGTTTCGAGAACATACAAAAAGTCCCAGCTATAGACCTAGCGCATCATAACCGAGGTCTCTTGCATTTCCCTACAAGTAACTGGGTCTCATATGGAGATGTTTAGTGAAGTAGAATGGAAAAAATCGAATGCAACTACACAAGAACTAGTCTGTAACTGTCGTTCGGAATCGGTTTTGCGCAGTGTTAACTGAAACATGGATATCTGACTCATACGGAGTCCGTTTTGGCTCCACAAGTAGTCAAAACGTTTGTGACGACCAGATTCTTCAAAGGATTCTTTCATAGGTAACTTTTGGAGAACTTTTCTTACGGAGTTCGTTCAGAAACTTGTATAGAAACTTTCTTAATGAGCACTCGACAAACGCATTTCAAGAACATACACAGTCCCAGCTATGGACCTAGTGCATCATCATAACCGAGGTCTGTTGCATTTCCCTACAAGTAATTGGATCTCATATGGAGATGTTTAGTGAAGTAGAATGGAAAAAATCGATTGCAACTACACAAGAACTAGTCTGTAACTATCGTTCGGAATTAGTTTTGTGCAGTGTTAACTGAAACATGGATATCTGACTCATACGGAGTCCGTTTTGGCTCCACAAGTAGTCAAAACGTTTGTGACGATCAGATGCTTCAAAGGATTCTTTCATAGGGAACTTTTGGAGAACTTTTCTTAAGGAGTTCGTTCAGAAACTTGTATAGAAACTTTCTTAATGAGCACTCGACAAACGCATTTCGAGAACATACACAAAGTCCCAGCTATGGACCTAGTGCATCATCATAACCGAGGTCTCTTGCATTTCCCTACAAGTAACTGGGTCTCATATGGAGATGTTTAGTGAAGTAGAATGGAAAAAATTGAGTACAACTACACAAGAACTAGTCTGTAACTGTCGTTTGGAATCAGTTTTGCGCAATGTTAACTGAAACAGGCATATCTAACTCATAGGGAGTCCGTTTTGGCTCCACAAGTAGTCAAAACTTTTGTGTCGACCAGATGCTTCAAAGGATTCTTTCATAGGAAATTTTGGAGAACTTTTCTTAAGGAGTTCGTTCAGAAACTTGTATATAAACTTTCTTAATGAGCACTCGACAAACGCATTTCGAGAACATACACAAAGTCCCAGCTATAGACCTAGCGCATCATCATAACCGAGGTCTCTTGCATTTCCCTACAAGTAACTGGGTCTCATATGGAGATGTTTAGTGAAGTAGAATGGAAAAAATCGAATGCAACTACACAAGAACTAGTCTGTAACTGTCGTTCGGAATCAGTTTTGCGCAGTGTTAACTGAAATATGGATATCTGACTCATACGGAGTCCGTTTTGGCTCCACAAGTAGTCAAAATGTTTGTGACGACCATATGCTTCAAAGGATTCTTTCATAGAGATCTTTTGGAGAATTTTCTTAAGGAATTCATTCAGAAACTTGTATAGAAACTTTCTTAATGAGCACTCGACAAACGCATTTTGAGAACATACACAAAGTCCCACCTATGGACCTAGTCCATCATCATAACCAAGGTCTCTTGCATTTCCCTACAAGTAATTGGATCTCATATGGAGATGTTTAGTGTAGTTGAATGGAAAAAATCGAATGCAACTACACAAGAACTAGTCTGTAACTGTCGTTCGGAATCAGTTTTACGCAGTGTTAACTGAAACATGGATATCTCATCATACGGAGTCCGTTTTGGCTCCACAAGTAGTCAAAACATTTTTGACAACCAGATTCTTCAAAGGCTTCTTTCATAGGGAACTTTTCTTAAGGAGTTCGTCCAGAAACTTGTATAAAAACTTTCTTAATGAGCAGTCGACAACGGCATTTCGAGAACATACACAAAGTCCCAGCTATGGACCTAGTGCATCATCATAACCGAGGTCTCTTGCATTTCATACACGTAGTTGGATCTCATATGGAGATTTTTTAGTGAAGTAGAATGGAAAAAATCGAATGCAACTACACAAGAACTAGTCTGTAAATGTCGTTCGGAATCAGTTTTGCGCAGTGTTAACTGAAACATGAATATCTGACTCATACAGAGTCCGTTTTGGCTCCACAAGTAGGCAAAACGTTTGTGACGACCAGATGCTTCTAAGGATTCTTTCATAGGGAACTTTTGGATAACTTTTCTTAAAGAGTTCGTTCAGAAACATGTATAGAATCTTTCTTAATGAGCTCTCGAAAAACGCATTACGAGAACTTACACAAAGTCCCAGCTATGGACCTAGTGCACCATCATAACCGAGGTATCTTGCATTTCCTTAAAAGTAACTAGGTCTTATATGGAGATGTTTAGTGAAGTAGAGTGGAAAAAATCGAATGCAACTACACAAGAACTAGTCTGTAACTATCGTTCGGAATCAGTTTTGCGCAGTGTTAACTAAAACATGGATATCTAACTCATACGGAGTCCGTTTTGGCTCCACAAGTAGTCAAAACATTTGTGACGACCAGATGCTTCAAATGATTCTTTCATAGGGAACTTTTGGTGAACTTTTCTTAAGCAGTTCATTGAGAAACTTGTATAGAAACTTTCTTAATGAGCACTCGACAAACGCATTTCAAGAACATACACAAAGTCCCAGCTATGGACCAAGTGCATCATCATAACCGAGGCCTCTTGCATTTCCCTAGAAGTAATTGGATCTCATAAGGAGATGTTTAGTGAAGTAGAATGGAAAAAATCGAATGCAACTACACAAGAACTAGTCTGTAACTGTCGTTCGGAATCAGTTTTGCGTAGTGTTAACTGAAACATGGATATCTGACTCATACGGAGTCCGTTTTGGCTCCACAAGTAGTCAAAACGTTTGTGACGACCAGATGCTTCAAAGGATTCTTTCATAGGGAACTTTTGGAGAACTTTTCTTAAGGAGTTCGTTCAGAAACATGTATATAAACTTTCTTAATGAGCACTCGACAAACGCATTTCGAGAACATACACAAAGTCCCAGGTATAGACCTAGTGCATCATCACAACCGAGGTCTCTTGCATTTCCCTACAAGTAACTGGGTCTCATATGGAGATGTTTAGTGAAGTAGAATGGAAAAAATCGAATGCAACTACACAAGAACTAGTCTGTAACTGTCGTTCGGAATCAGTTTTGCGCAGTGTTAACTGAAACATGGATATCTGACTCATACGGAGTCCGTTTTGGCTCCACAAGTAGTCAAAACATTTGTGACGACCATATGCTTCAAAGGATTATTTCATAGAGATCTTTTGGAGAACTTTTCTTAAGGAGTTCGTTCACAAACTTGTATAGAAACTTTCTTAATGAGCACTCGACAAACGCATTTTGAGAACATACACAAAGTCCCACCTATGGACCTAGTCCATCATCGTAACCGAGGTCTCTTGCATTTCCATACAAGTAATTGGATCTCATATGGAGATGTTTAGTGAAGTAGAATGGAAAAAATCGACTGCAACTACACAAGAGCTAGTCTGTAACTCTCGTTCGGAATCAGTTTTGCGCAGTGTTAACTGAAACATGGATATCTCACTCATACGGAGTCCGTTTTGGCTCCACAAGTAGTCAAAACATTTGTGACGACCAGATTCTTCAAAGGATTCTTCCATAGGGAACTTTTCTTAAGGAGTTCGTCCAGAAACTTGTATAAAAATTTCTTAATGAGCACTCGACAAAGGCATTTCGAGAACATACACAAAGTCCCAGCTATGGACCTAGTGCATCATCATAACCGAGGTCTCTTGCATTTCCCTACAAGTAGTTGGATCTCATATGGAGATTTTTAGTGAAGTAAAATGGAAAAAATCGAATGCAACTACACAAGAACTAGTCTGTAACTGTCGTTCGGAATCAGTTTTGCACAGTGTTAACTGAAACATGGATATCTGACTCATACGGAGTCCGTTTTGGCTCCACAAGTAAGCAAAACGTTTGTGATGACCAGATGCTTCTAAGGATTCTTTCATAGGGAACTTTTGGAGAACTTTTCTTAAAGAGTTCGTTCAGAAACATGTATAGAAACTTTCTTAATGAGTACTCGACAAACGCATTACGAGAACTTACACAAAGTCCCAGCTATGGACCTAGTGCATCATCATAACTAAGGTCTCTTGCATTTCCTTACAAGCAACAAGGTCTTATATCAATATGTTTAGTGAAGTAGAATGGAAAAAATCGAATGCAACTACACAAGAACTAGTCTGTAACTGTCGTTCGGAATCAGTTTTGCGCAGTGTTAACGTAAACATGGATATGTGACTCATACGGAGTCCATTTTGGCTCCACAAGTAGTCAAAACATTTGTGACGACCAGATTCTTCAAAGGATTCTTTCATAGGGATTTTTTCTTAAGGAGTTCATCCAGAAACTTGTATAGAAACTTACTTAATGATCACTCGACAAACGCATTTCGAGAACATACACAAAGTCCCAGTTATGGACCTAGTGCATCATCATAACCGAGGTCTCTTCCATTTCCCTACAAGTAGTTGGATCTCATATGGAGATGTTTAGTGAAGTAGAATGGAAAAAACCAAATGCAACTACACAAGAACTAGTCTGTAACTGTCGTTCGGACTCAGTTTTGCGCAGTGTTAACTGAAACATGGATATCTGACTCATACGGAGTCCGTTTTGGCACCACAAGTAGGCAAAACGTTTGTGACGACCAGATGCTTCAAAGGATTCTTTCATAGGGAACTTTTGGAGAACTTTTCTTAAGGAGTTCGTTCAGAAACTTGTATAGAAACTTTCTTAATGAGCACTCGGCAAACGCATTTCGAGAACTTACACAAAGTCCCAGCTATGGACCTAGTGCATCATCATAACCGAGGTCTCTTGCATTTCCCTACAAGTAACTGGGTTTCATATGGAGATGTTTAGTGATGTAGAATGGAAAAAATCGAATGCAACTACACAAGAACTAGTCTGTAACTGTCGTTCGGAATCAGTTTTGCGCAGTGTTAACTGAAACATGGATATCTGACTCATACAGAGTCCGTTTTGGCTCCAAGAGTAGTCAAAACATTTGTGACGACCAGATGCTTCAAAGGATTCTTTCATAGGGAACTTTTGGACAACTTTTCTTAAGGAGTCCGTTCAGAAACTTGTATAGAAACTTTCTTTAGGAACACTCGACAAACGCATTTCGAGAACATACACAAAGTCCCAGCTATGGACCAAGTGCATCATCATAACCGAGGTCTCTTGCATTTCCCAACAAGTAATGGGTCTCATATGGAGATGTTTAGTGAAGCAGAATGGAAAAAATTGAGTGCAACTTTACAAGAACTAGTCTGTAACTGTCGTTCGGAATCAGTTTTGCGAACTGTTAACTGAAACATGGATATCTGACTCATACGGAGTCCGTTTTGGCTCCACAAATAGTCAAAACGTTTGTGACGACCAGATGCTTCAAAGGATTCTTTCATAGGGAACTTTTGGAGAAGTTTTCCTAAGAAGTTCGTTCAGAAACTTATATAGAAACTTTCTTAATGAGCACTCGACAAACGCATTTCGAGAACATACACAAAGTCCCAGCTATGGACCTAGTGCATCATCATAACCAAGGTCTCTTGCATTTCCCTACAAGTAACTGGGTCTCATATGGAGATGTTTAGTGAAGTAGAATGGAAAAAATCGAATGCAACTACACAAGAACTAGTCTGTAACTGTCGTTCGGAATCAGTTTTGCGCAATGTTAACTGTAACAGGGATATCTAACTCATAGGGAGCCCGTTTTGGCTCCACAAGTAGTCAAAACTTTTGTGACCACCAGATGCTTCAAAGGATTCTTTCATAGGGAAATTTTGGAGAACTTTTCTTAAGGAGTTCGTTCAGAAACTTGTATAGAAACTTTCTTTAGGAACACTCGACAAACGCATTTCGAGAACATACACAAAGTCCCAGCTATAGACCTAGCGCATCATCATAACCGAGGTCTCTTGCACATCCCTACAAGTAACTGGGTCTCATATGGAGATGTTTAGTTAAGTAGAATGGAAAATCTCGAATGCAACTACACAAGAACTAGTCTGTAACTGTCGTTCGGAATCAGTTTTGCGCAGTGTTAACTGAAACATGGATATCTGACTCATACGGAGTCCATTTTGGCTCCACAAGTAGTCAAAACGTTAGTGATGACCAGATGCTTCAAAGGATTCTTTCATAGGGATCTTTTGGAGAACTTTTCTTAAGGAGTTCGTTCAGAAACTTGTATATAAACTTTCTTAACGAGCACTCGACAAACGCATTTCGAGAACATACACAAAGTCCCATCTATGGACCAAGTGCATCATCATTACCGAGGTCTCTTGCATTTCCCAACAAGTAATGGGATCTTATATGGAGATGTTTAGTGAAGCAGAATGGAAAAAATCGAGTGCAACTACACAAGAACTAGTCTGTAACTGTCGTTCGGAATCAGTTTTGCGTAGTGTTAACTGAAACATGGATATCTGACTCATACGGAGTCCGTTTTGGCTCCACAAGTAGTCAAAACGTTTGTGACAACCAGATGCTTCAAAGGATTCTTTCATAGGGAACTTTTGGAGAAGTTTTCCTAAGGAGTTCGTTCAGAGACTTGTATAGAAACTTTCTTAATGAGCACTCGACATACGCATTTCGAGAACATACACAAAGTCCTAGCTATGGACCTAGTGCATCATCATAACCGAGGTCTCTTGCATTTCCCTACAAGTAACTGGGTCTCATATGGAGATGTTTAGTGAAGTAGAATGGAAAAAATCGAATGCAACTACACAAGAACTAGTCTGTAACTGTCGTTCGGAATCAGTTTTGCGCAATGTTAACTGAAAATCAGGGATATCTAACTCATAGGGAGTCCGTTTTGGCTCCGCAAGTAGTCAAAACTTTTGTGACGACCAGATGCTTCAAAGGATTCTTTCATAGGGAACTTTTGGAGAAGTTTTCTTAAGGAGTTCGTTCAGAAACTTGTATAGAAACTTTCTTAATGAGCACTCGACAAACGCATTTCGAGAACATACACAAAGTCCCAGCTATGGACCTAGTGCATCATCATAATCGAGGTCTCTTGCATTTCCCTACAAGTAACTGGGTCTCATATGGAGATGTTTAGTGAAGTAGAATGGAAAAAATCGAATGCAACTACACAAGAACTAGTCTGTAACTGTCGTTCGGAATAAGTTTTGCGCAGTGTTAACTGAAACAGGGATATCTGACTCATACGGAGTCCGTTTTGGCTCCACAAGTAGTCAAAACATTTGTGACGACCAGATGCTTCAAAGGATTCTTTCATAGGGAATTTTTCTTAAGGAGTTCATCCAGAAACTTGTATAGAAACTTACTTAATGATCACTCGACAAACGCATTTCGAGAACATACACAAAGTCCCAGTTATGGAACTAGTGCATCATCATAACCGAGGTCTCTTGCATTTCCCTACAAGTAGTTGGATCTCATATGGAGATGTTTAGTGAAGTAGAATGGAAAAAATCAAATGCAACTACACAAGAACTAGTCTGTAACTGTCGTTCGGAATCAGTTTTGCGCAGTGTTAACTGAAACATGGATATCTGACTCATACGGAGTCCGTTTTGGCACCACAAGTAGGCAAAACGTTTGTGACGACCAGATGCTTCTAAGGATTCTTTTATAGGGAACTTTTGGAGAACTTTTCTTAAGGAGTTCGTTCAGAAACTTGTATAGAAACTTTCTTAATGAGCACTCGACAAACGCATTTCGAGAACTTACACAAAGTTCCAGCTATGGACCTAGTGCATCATCATAACCGAGGTCTCTTGCATTTCCCTACAAGTAACTGGGTCTCATATGGAGATGTTTAGTGATGTAGAATGGAAAAAATCGAATGCAACTACACAAGAACTAGTCTGTAACTGTCGTTCGGAATAAGTTTTGCGCAGTGTTAACTGAAACATGGATATCTGACTCATACGGAGTCCGTTTTGGCTCCACTAGTAGTCAAAACATTTGTGACGACCAGATGCTTCAAAGGATTCTTTCATAGGGAACTTTTGGAGAACTTTTCTTAAGGAGTCCGTTCAGAAACTTGTATAGAAACTTTATTTATGAACACTCGACAAACGCATTTCGAGAACATACACAAAGTCCCAGCTATGGACCAAGTGCATCATCATAACCGAGGTCTCTTGCATTTCCCAACAAGTAAGTGGTCTCATATGGAGATCTTTAGTGAAGCAGAATGGAAAAAATTGAGTGCAACTTTACAAGAACTAGTCTGTAACTGTCGTTCGGAATCAGTTTTGCGCACTGTTAACTAAAACATGGATATCTGACTCATACGGAGTCCGTTTTGGCTCCACAAGTAGTCAAAACGTTTGTGACGACCAGATGCTTCAAAGCATTCTTTCATAGGGAACTTTTGGAGAAGTTTTCCTAAGGAGTTCGTTCAGAAACTTGTATAGAAACTTTCTTAATGAGCACTCGACAAACGCATTTCGAGAACATACACAAAGTCCCAGCTATGGACCTAGTGCGTCATCATAACCAAGGTCTCTTGCATTTCCCTACAAGTAACTGGGTCTCATATGGAGATGTTTAGTGAAGTAGAATGGAAAAAATCGAATGCAACTACACAAGAACTAGTCTGTAACTGTCGTTCGGAATAAGTTTTGCGAAGTGTTAACTGAAACAGGGATATCTGACTCATACGGAGTCCGTTTTGGCTCCACAAGTAGTCAAAACTTTTGTGACCACCAGATGCTTCAAAGGATTCTTTCATAGGGAAATTTTGGAGAACTTTTCTTAAGGAGTTCGTT
>NC_057799.1:507116225-507116818 GCF_018294505.1 Triticum aestivum
AGAAACTTGTATATAAACTTTCTTAATGAGCACTCGACAAACGCATTTCGAGAACATACACAAAGTCCCAGCTATAGACCTAGCGCATCATCATAACCGAGGTCTCTTGCACATCCCTACAAGTAACTGGGTCTCATATGGAGATGTTTAGTGAAGTAGAATGGAAAAAATCGAATGCAACTACACAAGAACTAGTCTGTAACTGTCGTTCGGAATCAGTTTTGCGCAGTGTTAACTGAAACATGGATATCTGACTCATACGGAGTCCGTTTTGGCTCCACAAGTAGTCAAAACGTTTGTGATGACCAGATGCTTCAAAGGATTCTTTCATAGGGATCTTTTGGAGAACTTTTCTTAAGGAGTTCGTTCAGAAACTTGTAGATAAACTTTCTTAACGAGCACTCGACAAACGCATTTCGAGAACATACACAAAGTCCCAGCTATGGACCAAGTGCATCATCATTACCGAGGTCTCTTGCATTTCCCAACAAGTAATGGGATCTCATATGGAGATGTTTAGTGAAGCAGAATGGAAAAAATCGAGTGCAAGTACACAAGAACTAGTCTGTAACTGTCGTTCGGAATCAGTTTTG
>NC_057799.1:507116828-507117498 GCF_018294505.1 Triticum aestivum
GGATATCTGACTCATACGGAGTCCGTTTTGGCACCACAAGTAGGCAAAACGTTTGTGACGACCAGATGCTTCTAAGGATTCTTTTATAGGGAACTTTTGGAGAACTTTTCTTAAGGAGTTCGTTCAGAAACTTGTATAGAAACTTTCTTAATGAGCACTCGACAAACGCATTTCGAGAACTTACACAAAGTCCCAGCTATGGACCTAGTGCATCATCATAACCGAGGTCTCTTGCATTTCCCTACAAGTAACTGGGTCTCATATGGAGATGTTTAGTGATGTAGAATGGAAAAAATCGAATGCAACTACACAAGAACTAGTCTGTAACTGTCGTTCGGAATCAGTTTTGCGCAGTGTTAACTGAAACATGGATATCTGACTCATACGGAGTCCGTTTTGGCTCCACTAGTAGTCAAAACATTTGTGACGACCAGATGCTTCAAAGGATTCTTTCATAGGGAACTTTTGGAGAACTTTTTTTAAGGAGTCCGTTCAGAAACTTGTATAGAAACTTTATTTATGAACACTCGACAAACGCATTTCGAGAACATACACAAAGTCCCAGCTATGGACCAAGTGCATCATCATAACCGAGGTCTCTTGCATTTCCCAACAAGTAAGTGGTCTCATATGGAGATCTTTAGTGAAGCAGAATGGAAAAAATTGAGTG